>NC_088130.1:10136464-10246464 GCF_036370855.1 Dromaius novaehollandiae
AGAGCACTTTGAAAGCACCAGGTATTAGTGTTCTCCATAACATTTGGCCATTTGTGAAGCAATTGCATCATGGAGGAGATGATTAATCTCTCATGCAGATTACATAGGATGTGCAGGAATCCTGTGGTACATATTTTCTGTACTAGATTTATTTTTTTTTAACTTATGTTAAAGTCTTCGAAAAAAAATTATTCCTGTGATTGTATACACTAGTGGAATTAAAATAAGAAATTCAGAATTCTTCTTAATAATTTCTCTCTTATTCAATCCTTTACAATTCTAATTTTTCAAAGTTTAAGAAGGTGACATCTATGTAACTAACAAAACTGAGGTAACTTTTCAACTCTTCCATTATTTATTATCTTCTTCACATCCCTATTTTATATTTTCCATCCTTTAAAAGAAGGGTTTTTTTGGAAAGAGAGTTAATCCTTCCTCTCCCTTCTTATTTGTCCAGCATAATGGGGCATGACTGTGACAATGCCAAGTGAGGCAAGCTTGTGGTTTACTAAATTTATTTTTAAAACAGTAATTACTATTGCTTAGTGCATCACGTTAATTAATTATAGTGCCAGATGCTTATTTTTACCAGGTATGCACCTTCACTATTGTCCTGTTTGTAGTCTATGAAGTAGCAGGGCTTTGTTTATGGGGCTAAAGTTTCTCATACAACAGTTCTTTCTATGTGTAATTACATGTGTTTAAAGTGCCAAAGTTGTCAGAAGTAATAAGTCTTGAATCATGTTACCTTACGCCTTTTTGCAGAGCCAGAGCTGTGTGGAAAAGTGGATTTCTTCCTCTGAGAAGACCACACATACATCGCTCATGTGTCAGCTCGTTGATGCAAAGAGACTGTGACAGATCAACTTCCCTTGTAATTACAGAAACTGGATGTGCAATATCCCCCAGACAGGTTTTTTTTCTGCATGTGTTTTGTTTCTTTCTTTGTCCTTCTTCCACCCCCAGCCATGAATTAAAGCAGGTACTCTTCACTTATATATTCTGTTCAGTTCTTGCACTGCATTGATCTGCATACCGATCTGAAGCTGGGCCTCAGTTCTGGCCTTAATAAACAAGGATAACAAGGCAGAAAACCCATCCTGAAGTAGAAGCATTTGACTGTTTGAGTAATTCAGTTAAGATCTTTCGGCAGTGATGCCTGTATGAGAAATCAGGAATAGCGTTTGGGAAGAAACTGCTTAATGGTGCTGTACTAATGACCTACAGGATTGAGGCTGGCATGGCAGCAACAACCTCCTCTTTGACCTTCCTCCTCTCTGATACTCTGACTGGGAAACAAACACCCCAAAGTGGGAATAAACAAGGGTCGTTTGGCTAATATTCAGGAATCCAGTTAACTGCTAGGGCAGTGAGTTGGCTCCTACCTTAAATTATGTTTTTTATTGGTTGCTAGCTTAGAGTTATGGATGTGTGATGAAGTTTCACATTTTTCTAAGTGCTTTTGGCCTCATCCCCAGTCTAGTGAGCCCCCTGACATTTCATCTGTGATTTGTTCTCACCCAAAATGTTTTTTTTTTGTGTGGTGTTTCTAGTGATGGATGAATGTGGCATGAAAAAAAAAACCACCTTTAAAAATCATTCAAATAGACTGAACAAGAGAGGATTAGAAGCAACCAGCTGGCTGAAATTTAATTGGCAGCATTTGGCCAACGTAAGTAAACTTGCCAAGATTTATTCTTCTGTTAGGTCATCTGTTTCCTCCTAACTAAACATATCTTGGATATTTATAGGTGTAAATGAATTATTATTCCTTACCATCTCCAAAATTTGTCATTTCTGGTATTTGAATGTCAGTCATGAGGGAAAATAAGGAAAACTCTAATGTAATCTCCTGACATCAGATGGAAAAATGTGAAGGGAAAACATTTTCTGTTTTGCTTTTCCAGAGGAAAATAAAGTTTAACAACCTTCCTCCCTATTTTACATTAAAAAAAAACTTTACAGAGACATCTTTCATGCAGTTAAATGTTAATGAGGTATTATGCATTGCTAAACTCAGCTGTATAAAAATATGTTGTGTCAGTACAGAAAAATCTGTAGTGGGGGACTTTGCTTGCTTTACTTGGGCTGAAGGGAAATGTACCTAAGCACCACTTACTTACAGAAGAAAGCTTGTGCTCTTGTTCTGCTTCCAGTCTGCAGGTTAAATAGACTATGCAAACAGTTATTTTTACTCTACTCATTCTTGCGTAACATTTGGATCATTTGAATCATTTGCTTTTTGTCCATGTCCAGCTTCTAGCTGTTTATAAGCAGAGGCCCAATAAAGCAAGTGAGAATTTTGCCAGTGATTTCAATGGTTGCCAAATTAATTCCTTATACTGAGTTACATTGGTTATATTGTATTATATTAGTTATTCCTTATGCAAGTTATATTGAAGATTATTAGAATATCTAGTCAATTCATTGAGAGTTTGGTCAGCTTTACTGTTTTAAATAAAAAAGTAATTGGTTACAATTAAATCAGAGGGGCAGGATGTTCCTTCTGTTTCATAGTGTTCATTAGAGTATGCAACTACAGTAAAATATGCCAACCTGCAAATCTTACATGGTGAGAATTATTCATGTTTTTCTTTATTTCCCTATCCACTCTACAGTTTACTGACTTCTTTCTTTGGGGGGCCCACATGAGGTTCTTAGGACTGTTCCCAGGTATCTTAATATAGTTTGCTGTCTTGCTGTGGTGCTGATTTTAAAGTTATACTCCTTTTCTCTACAGGAAACACATAGGCACACTGCTGAAATCATTTTCCTTCCTCTAGCACTTTATATTGCCTAGAATCAGAGCATCATCTTCCTACAAAATATGGATTCTGAAAAGCAAAGCTTTACCATATGAAGGTGTGTAAACAATAGTTCAATTTCCTACCTTAGTTGCTTTAGCCATGCACAGAAGCCAAGAGTATATTAGTCCCAGTCAAAGGACAGTTTCAAGGTACTTAAAGACTTTTCAGAGATATGATCCTGGCCATTAATCCTCAGAAATCCTCAAATTATAGCCTGAACACAAGAGTTGAGTCTGAGAATTTCTTCTGAGTGCTGGCCATTTGCAAGATATGTTCAATGGGTTTTGCAAAAAATGTATAAGCAGTTATACTGACCTTTGCAGGAGGAGGGACAGATGGAAGGGGAATATTAGGCCAAATATTTATCCTGCCGGTGTTGATAAGTCTCCCTTTTAAAATGAACGGAACTTGCTGATGTTTAGGTTAGTGAGTGACCACACAAGCCAACAGAGATCAAATGGAAAAAGTGGAATCAGATATTCGAGTCAATAAGGTATTTCCTGTAAGGTATTCCTTTACTTGTCTTGGAGCAGCTTCTTTTTCTTCTTTTGATTTATTCTGGGCATCATATCTGTGCACAATGTTTCTGCATCAACAGACAGAACAGTGGCCCAGACTGCACCTCTATTGATTACTGTCCTCCTAGCCTCAGGAGAACCACTTGTCACCTTGTACAGACTATGATGTTTACTGCTGCAGTGGGAAAAAAAAAAAGAATCGTAGCTGTTGCAAAACATTTTCCATTGATTTAAGGCGATAGCATTCTAGCAACTCACTGCTATAATGAACTGTAGGGCTTTTCCCTTGGAATTTTCAGGATGTGCCCTTGAATTATTTATATCCAGTACAGATGCCTTCCTTTAACCATTTCCCATTTTGCCAGCTCTGTTGGTGAAGTTACCAGAGGACACTCTTGTCCCACTATTGGAAGAGCACTGCCATTTCTGACCAATGGAAGCTATGCTCCTTCTTTAAATGTATACATATTTGATGCTGCCAGAAAGAGAGATGTTGTTCATTCATTTGTACAAATGCCTTTAAGTCCCCCGCTACTAAGTCCCACTGTTCTCCACAAAGACTGAAATTTATAACAAATGTTAAAAAGAGGCAAGGATAAACAAAAAGCCCAGAAAAAATCACCAACAAAACACATACACCCCTTCCTGCTTTAAAAAGTACAGTTCTGTGCTGGCAAACAAACAATTCCTTTGCCTCTTCCTTCCTTTCTCTCTCTCTCTCTCTCTTTAACAAAAAGAAACATTACATGTTTGAGTAGATAACAAGAGGTACCATTAAGATAGATACAGAAAATTGAAAACCTAGACTGCAATAAAATTGCAGGCACAGGGGAATTAGTAATAGCTTCTCCATGTTTTAGTAGAATACTTCCTTTTTATTCACCCAGCAAACAGTGTTCACAAACAACAGTGAAGAACAAAAGCTGTGATTTATATATATGGACAGGTATACATGCACCCCTGACCTCCTGCCGCCTTCCTCGCCCTCAGCACCAGAAGCAATTTATGAAGACCAGTCTAAATAAACATTAAAGAGTCAAGGCCACAAACTGACAGCAAGGAAAATCAATGGCTCCAGAAACCAGCTAGTAGGATCAATAAAAGAGATTAGGCATCACAAGCTAGTGTGGGGCACTTACAGGTAAATGTGGCTTACACTTCATCTGACAGGTGTGCTCTCTCAGCATCAGGATAAAAACTGTCACATAAACAGAAGCACACTGAGTAGCCAGTGGAAGACGCTCCTTAGCTGCAAACACTAACTGCTGACCTCTGAATGAAAGGGATTTATATAGGGGCCGCAGGGAATTTCCAATTGCTTTTCCAGAGTCATCTCACACACCTGTGCCTTTGCCCATAGGAATTATTGCAGATACAGGTTTGGAGAACTCTCTGCTTTTTCTTTGTTTGTTTTGCTTTTCTGGATTGTTTTTCAAATCCTCTCCTCACAACCTCACACTGAGTTACATCTCTTTCTGTAACCTGCGCAGTTACATGCTACTCTGGGGTGGGCAGCTTCAGCTGAATTCAGCCCAATGCCTTCAGGTTCTACTCAGGGGCCTGAAATCTCCCATAGCACAGGGCAGGTGCAAACTCTACAGCAGCATCTTTTACCTCAGCTCGTTCTCTGTCTGTGCTGTATGAAGTACATAGCCGGACCTAGCTGAATACAAAGCCATCCTTCTCATCAGCAAGCCATAGTGTGGCTATTTTTTCCACAGTCGGCCATTGCCTTTTATCAGATCATAAATGTTAATCTTTTATTATCTATGACCATCCAGTCACCAGCATGAATCTAAAGCTGATTGATAGCAGGAGTCTATGTTCTGTTATTCTAAAAAGACCTGTGACCATAGCAGTATTTCATATCTGACTCAGGGCTTCCTGCTCATGCCAAGTTTTGTCTGCCTTTTTCCCTTCTAGTTATTCTACAAATAGATCCACACTTTCTATGTCTACAGAAACCTTCTGTGAAACCTTGGGTTCAGTAGACCTCTCTGAACAGTCACTGTCAATAGGATGCAGAAGCTGCGTTAGGCGTCTTGAATGTAGACTTTCAGGTTAGGCTGCAAAAGCCATCTGAACTACTTGCTAGCCCTAATAAAAATGGGGGGGGAGCACCATTTCCACCAAATCTTCCTTCCTTGAAAAAAATTCTAGGCTCCAAAGGACCCAGAAGCATTCATTCTAATAGAACAAAACAAGGCATTATAGGTCAAAACCAACATCTTAAGCTTCATTTAGATTCAATCATCCATCAATGTCACTCATAGGTCAATGCCTGTCAGGGACATAACAGCACTTCACAAATGAGTAGATAGATTATACGCTAACCTCAGTTTAAATTTGATATAAGAGAGAGCCTCATGTGGGTTGCATTGTAAGTGACTCATTGTGAAATGAGAGAGAAAGATATGGATGATGTTAGCAGGAGCCAAGTCAGAAAACACAGCCATTGCTCCAATATAAGCACTAAGTGCAGCTTGTGATAAGAGCACATTAAAAAATTGAAAGCTCAGTAACAAGTAGGGTGCACACATCTTTGCGTTGTAGAGGGCCTGTATAATCTTTTCTATCCGTCACTTTTTCCAGTCTGCTAGGATCACTTGTATTTTATCTGTTTTAGTTTCCACCATCCAACTCTCAACTTATACTATACTTCAATATGCTTGACATTTCAAAGAAAATGTGTGCATTTCCTCTATTAAGAAGAGTGACCTGACAAACATGCCTTCACATCTCTTAGCAGCATGTCAAAAATAAGCTCACTGAGATCACAGTGCATCCATTCTGTCATATTAATGAAATCCCCAATAGTCTCAATCTTCATCTTTGCCTTAGATTCCCAGGAAATAAATAACTCACAAAAGAAGAGAGAGAGGCATGTCCTTACAATGATTTAACATTTACATTGAGGTTATACTTCTGTATGCTAGTCATAATGGGCTTAGTCCTGGATGCTGTACAAACCATACAAGGGCAGACCCATATCCTTGGAGGAACTGAAATCAATAGGAATTTAGTGTCTAAATATCCCAGAGGATCTGTATCATAGTTTCCACTTCAAGACCAGAGTAGTATTTAGATTCTTCAGTCAACTTTAATTGAGCTAGCACAAGTACTGCTAGCAGTCTTGCTATAATAACATGCCACTCAGCGCAAGTTAACTGCTCATCCATGTACTTGTCCTCCCTGCTGACATTTTCAGGCCTTGTTGAGTTCCCTGCTTTTGTGGCTGTAGGATTAATACTGCTTGAAACAAATTTGCACATGTCTATACTGTACAACACATGATAATAGAAGTTTGAGCATTTTCGTAACTACATAATAGTAACTACGGTAAAAAAGACTCTAAAAGTAAAGGCAGACAAATCTTGATGAGAGGGTGAGATAAGATGGTGCCAGCATGGACATAACATTATGATAGGGTGGGAGAGTTTAAAAAAATTGGTTTTGGTATATGAAGCTTATAACAGATCATGCAGAAGGAGTAATAAGAGAGAGAGAGGACAATTGGGTGAGTGGACAGTTCAGGAGTGAGGACAGTAAAAAAGCATTTCTGAGACGGTAGAGCTATGGAAGGTGCTCCTTCTGCAGTGTAAAGGAGAAACTAATTCTAACTATGCAATTTGAAGCTATTTTCTGTATCTCTGCCTAACATAACCTGACTTTGAGTGAAATTTGGCTTTGATAGCATAAAATATTTAGCCAATTTTCACAGTAGTCATATTCTTGAAAAGGTGTAAGAGTCGTGGAAGACGTTACAGTAATTTTGTCTGCTTCATCTGGATTCAGCCATATTCAAGGAGAAAAAGTCTTTTTTGTAAATGCTAGAGGACAGTGCCTTTGTCAAAGCACTCATTTTGCTCTGCTATCGTGGCTTCACTGCCAGCAAAGTGAGACCACGTGCTACAGATTACAGCAGAGAGGCAGAAATGAATTTTCCTTGATTTCTCCTTGACTACCATTAAGCTTATGGTTATACTTTTCTTTTCTGGCCCCTCAACAGCACAAAAACGATTATTTGTTAGATTGCTCTGAATACCATATCAGTAAACTGATCCAAGTTAAAAATAACCTTTCTGTGCCTGTGAATGATGGCACAATGAAAGAGACAGTGTGAGGTGGGAGTGAATAACTGGGGAAAAGAGAGGAAAACAAATTTTTTTAAGCTATATATTTTTTTCACCTAAGAAAATGTAAAACTATAGCCTAAGTCTAATGGGCAGTAGTGGAAAGTAGAACTATAGACTAGGCCCAGCTGGGGGGAAAAAAAAGGAAAAGAAGTTTATGAGAGGTATACCTCCTTGGAGTAGCCAATAGCCCCTGTTCCCAGAACTCAGTGGTCCTGTTCATATTTAAGTACTTAAAGCACTGAGGTAGAACAGAAATATGACCGAGTCTTTGATATTTAGGCAAGTGCTCCAACTACTGGGCTTTTTCTTACTGAAGGACATTGGTTTCCCTTGAAATTTCATCTAGACTTGTGAAACTTGTCTTCTGGTCAAAACTGATGTGTTTCCACTAAAATTTTCCATTTCAGGGAGTAAGCATTTTCCAACAAACCTTTTTGTCTTGGCTCAGCCCTGTTTTGGAGCTCAGAGCAGCAGACAATTCACACTTGGCATGAGAAAGCTGATCATGTCACTGACCCACTGAATGCCAAACCATTCATTCCTGGCACTGGGAAGCAATCACTAACACATTGATTGAGTTTTGCTCATTTTATGTAAATACATAAATAATATATTTGAGTAGGGTGTATTGTTACCTATATTCTGAGGAAAGGATATTTAAGATCTTAAAACTTGGAGTCACTCAAAAAAATGACCAGTGAGGCTAAATTTTAATTTAAGATTACAGGTGAGTGTTTGTTCAGGCTTTTTTTCTTATACACACTATTACCCTATGTTTTCATGATTGTTTTAAGACTGTGTTGCTGCCAAAGAACCAGGTTTTCTTCCTCCATGTCAATGTTTATTTATGTTGTCATGCCACTCCCTCATCTGTGTGAAGGCAAGTATCGCTGTAGTCTTTTGAAGTACTGATTCACATTAAAACTTGACATTTTTTTTTGTGAGTTAGTTTTAAACTGGATCAGTTTCCCAAGTTGCAGGATGATTTATAAGTTAGAACAGGGGGTCTTGCAGTCTGATGCTCCTTTGTGGGTTCTCAGTTCACTTATTTTCAGCTTTATCACTGATACAAAACCCACCAGAATTGTTTGCTTTTTGGGTGCTAGGTTGATGTGTATTTGGGATTTGCTGAAATATATGCATTTTGAAAAATACATCAAAAACTGGACATGACTGTGACATTTCATATACCTAATATCCACAAAAGGTTCCTGTTACTCTGTTTGTCTGAGTAAGGCACAGTTGTTCCACCTTTTCCCTGAAAATCTCTGCGAAGAAAGCTATAAATCAGGATGAATTCATTAAAGAAAGCTCACTTTTTAATTCAAATAAGTGAGAATAGAAGACTGTGCTCTAAGTTTACCAAGATCCTCAAAAGAAAGTTCAAAGATCAAGACTGAACTAGAAAAGAGACCCAAAGGAAATATGGAAAGTGGTATAAGTAGAATTTAAAGTAGGAATTAATATGAATAAGATTACATCTAGATTTACTGTCTATTTACATTAACACATTGTTGTAGGGAGTCTTCATTGTAAGTGGGAATTGGACTTGAAGTGTTCAGTTGCTTGGATGACCAGATATGATAAGGCTGTGTCTTCTAAGTATCTCTGGCCCATTTCTCATCTGTGCAGCATCAAAAGGGACCTTTAGATTCACAGTTAAAGGCTCCTTGACATTGCCAGAGCTATGTGAGGTTGTCATACATAAGTTGAAGTAATAAGGAGGTCTATTTTTCTGTTTATGCCTATATAATATGAGTATTAAGTGCTACTTAATCAGAATGGTAGAACTGTAAAGCCACTTAAATGGAGATATAAGTGTACAATGGACATTCAATGCAAGATGAAAATGTAAAATGAACACGCAAGATGGGTCAGTCAGTATTTTGACAGTGATATGTGAAGCGTATTTCCTGACCATAGCCAAGCCCGGCTGGGATCGTAATGAGAAGAGCTAAAAAAAAATGGTAAATGTGTCCACATCTTTGAGAGTAGTTTGAATGTACTTTGAGTCTGATTATAGGAAGTGATGGGAAATGTTGCTGTTTTCACAGTTGTTATGAGGGTTTGATTCTCATTTACACTAAAGCTCCATAATGCTGATCAGATGGTGAGTGCAATGGGCTATGTACACTTTATGGCCACTAAAAAGCCACTGTGTTTTTTTTTGACATTTGATGGCTTCTCCTCAGTCTCCTTGGGCTTCTGAAATGAGACTGTATTTTGAAAATTGTTACTAACCATAACCTGGCAATATTTTTGATCTGCTCTGCTCTGTACAGTACTTGGTGCAATAGAATTGTTACGTTACTGCTGTACAAAGTTTGTCATGACCTGCCTTTGCCTAACGGGCTAATTTCTGGAAGGGATATGCTGCTTGCTGTGAGAAAAAGAAATATCAGCATTTCACTCTGTTTGGAATTTAATTAACTAGATACCTTTTTTCACATGTAAAAGTTTTGTAAGCACATCCTTAATTTCTTTTATACATCTGTTTATGTATACTTACACGTTCCAAATCCTTTCACTTGATTCTAAGTAGATTTATCTTCATATGGATCTCTGTGCCACAACTTCTGAACATCTACCTTCGAAAACAAATTTTATTCAGAGGACAGAAGGACACTCAGAATGTATTTTTGATTCTTTGAAATATACTTCTATTCCAAAATACATAGTAAATGTAATGCGTCAGCTAAATCCCTCTGGCGAGCTGCCCTCTTATCCAAAATTATGTAGCACTTGCCTTTTGCAAAGGCTAGCTTTTTGGTTTCTGTGGTGGTCTGATTCACAGACTCCGATGTGCTGGATCAGAATCAACTTTATTCAAGCAAGCAAGCCCTTTATATAAGCTCTAGCCCGGATCGGTACTTTCCCAAAGGTCATGTTCCCATCATCACTCCTTCTCATCCCGTGCGGCTACTACCTTATCTACATACTGCTATTTATTCCTCCCAAGGCTTTCGGCTCCTTAACTCTATCTTGTCCAATCCCTCGCTGCCTGCCCCTACATCTCCCCCTTTTTTATTTTCTAAACTAAATATTGCCAGTGCAGTGTGTATTTGTACAACAAGTACTTGATGCAAAGCCCTTCGAGTCATTCTCTGCACAAGGCTTATTAAGCAGGGGAGATAGATAGCAAGGGCTAGAAATCTTAGCAAGATTACCAATCCACACGCCAGTACCTTCTTAACCCACGACCCCAAACCTAACGTCCAGTCCTATCCCTCAAAAGGGTTCCACTCTGATTCTATCTACAACTTATTAGTGAGGTCGTGTAGTCGCGGTAAGCTTTTATGAATCGATAGTGACCCTGCACGAGGCAGGCAGGTATTGCCAGAAAACGTCCCGACATGGGCTCATCTTAACGGGCTCTCAGTCCTCGTTTGGTGTTTCGAGGGATGCGTCAACCATCTTAACGGGCTCTCAGTCCTCGTTTGGTGTTTCGAGGGATGCGTCAACAGGTCGAATCAGCCGTGCAGGCATCCAACGAGGCCCGTTACCTGTGGAGACACAAGCATAACCTTTCCCCCACGTTAAGTCTACTGGTTCACTCCATTGACCCGTTTCAGGTTCTTGTAGTGAACCCGAGGCTGTTCTTGCCACGTAGGGCATGAGAAATGCTTATTAACTGCACTTTGGTCCGTATAACGGTTTAAGAGGTTGAGAACATATAAGGCTTTCCACAGCTGCTCTTGTGGGGAGGCACCGGGGCTATTCCCCCTTTTTTGTTTTTCAAGCATGTCTTTTAGAGTACGATGGGTACGTTCCACTATTGCCTGGCCAGTTGGGGAATGGGGAATTCCGGTCACATGAGCGACCCCCCAGGTTTGGAGAAATGCCCGCGTTCGCTGTGCAGTGTATGCGGGACCACTGTCAGTTTTAATTTGAGTGGGAACCCCCACTGTGGCGAAACAGGCAAGCCAGTGACGACATACATCACGGCCTTTTTTTCCCCCAGCATAGGCAGTAGTGACAGCGTAATGGGAAAGGGTATCTACAGAGACATGGACGTATTTCAGTCTTCCGAATGAGGGATAATGGGTAACGTCTGTCTGCCAGACATTGCAGGGTTGCAGGCCTCGAGGGTTGGTCCCTGAGTAGGGTGGTAACGGGGATACATTTTGGCAATGGGGGCAACTTTGGATAATGTCTTGGGCCTAGTCCCTTGTGATATGATAAGTTTTTTGTGGCGCTTTTGCATTTTAGTGGGGAAAAAAAAAAAGAAATCATGGGACAATTTAGCCTGCTGATCAAAAGTCCCTTGCTGGGTTCCGCTGGGTTTTCCTCCTTTGTCAGGAATGGGCAATCCTCCTGACATAGTTGGACCAGCTTTTTTTTTTTTTTTTTTATCACACACTCTCTTTCTCTCACTCTCTGGGAACCGCACTCACACCCCCCGAGTCTTTAACTGCTAGGACTGCTGTCCCTTCGCAGCGGGCGGCTTCCTCAGCCGACGGGCGCCCCGGTCGGTTCCCAGGCTATACACACTCGCACACACAGTACTGCTCACGCTCACACCAGTCACAGTGACTCTAGACTTCTGTCTTACAGTCTTGCAGTGCGCCTTACGCTGATCAGGCTGCGCACTCCCCTTTCCGGCCGGGCAGAGCTGGGACTTAAAGCCCACTCAGACCCTGGGGATGGGACTCGCACCCGTCCCCTGGTACGCCTTACGGTGGCCAGCCCGCGCACCCCTTACAGTGCACTGTTACCAGACCAGAATTTAGAATTTAGGCGGGAATTTAAGACTCACCTTTTCGGTGCCTCTCGTTGCCAAAGATCCCAGGTGAACTCACCCGATGGCGCCAGATGATCGTTTGGAGACGAGAGGCCCCGACAGTGGTCGCCTAGGGTCCCACCTGGGTCGCCAAACTGTTATGGAAATTAGGCTTGTCGGCCACCATAACAGGGCCTGACCCTAGGTTCCCGCAGAAAAGTTCAGAGCCAAATCAAAGCAAATTAAATAACCAAATCCTAATGATACACGTGCAGTAATCACAGCTCGAGCCGGGTGCCTCCGAAGAGGGCCTTACTGATTTAGACATTACAGAAGAATCTGTCTTTGTTGCAGTTGCGGATACAATTTCATTTCTATGTCATAAGGCGTATCATTTTCCGTTGGTAGCTCAAACACACGCCTAAGTTTCGAATGCATGAGTTCTTCTGGTTTTGCTTCTTTCCATACTGCTTCCATATCTGAAGTATCAGCTGGAGCAAGCATAGGCTGTTGGTTTTTCTTTTCTTTTTTTTTTTTTTAAAGCCATAAACTAGTGTTTACTTTTCTCATTAGGATCATAGTCCAAAGGCTGTAGCATCACAGAAACATTAATTGATGTTCCTGCATCGATAATTGCACTGTTAGGTCTTACACAGTATCTACATGGTGCCGTGGTCTTAACTTTGAAGCACACATTCCCGTCTGCAGGATTGCCGAGCTTCAGGTTTGCGGTGACACCATCTGTGAAAGGCCCTTTGAATCTGAGCTCGTGCTGCCGTTCCAGGCTGAGGCCTGCTCCGCTTTCGCCATGTTCCTCCTCCTGCTGCTCCGCGGTGGAGAGAGGAAGGGCCGGGCGGGAGGGGAAGGAAGGCAGGGAGGAAAGGAGGGAGGGAAGAAGGCAGGCGGAGGGGTGTCCCCGGCCGGTGTAGTCACGCCCCGCCGAGCGGCCCTGGGGCGATGGATCCTTCCCAGAAGGCCGGGTCAGTGTTGGGGGGGGGTTGTGGGCAGTCCGCACTCGCAGGAGGCCCTGTCTCTTGGGGGGGGGGTGGTTCCGAAGGGGCCGTAAGATGGACACAGCAAGGCGCATTAAGAGGCGGATAGAGGTCCGGCTCCTGTTCCGGATCGATTTGCCCTGGGTCAAATGGATTGTCTGGGTCGTTTCCTGGGGAGTCCCGTCCACCCACTGCTCCCAGTCCCCGTGTTTCCTTCTGGCTATGCTCTTTCAGAGTCTCAAGCATGGTTCGCCACGGGGCTAAAAGTCCTGCCGCCGTCTTATCATTTCTTGTTGCTGCGTCCCAGAGCTTAACTCCGATTGAGTCCCACGTACCGAGGCTATAAATCGTGGTGGAATTCACCTCGGGACAGTTCGAGCGTGCTCACATCAATAACATTTTGAGGTCTTGGGGGGGGGGGGGGTGTATATCTCTGCCGTGCTGTTTCAAAGTCTTTTGCATTACGTTTAGCACGGACCTATCCTGCGGGGAGATTCCGTTTCCCACGACTCCCACGCGTTCCCGGCCGCTTACCTCCGTCCAGTGGTAGGTAACCTGTTGCGCGCAATGCCGCTTCCTTTCAGCGGCTCCCCTTCTGCTTCCTTTCAGCAGTTCGCCAGCTCCTTTCAGCAGCTCTTTGTTCAGCCGGGCTCCGCCACCGGTTCAGCTAACCGCTGCCTCTACAGCCCTGGACGAAGTCAGTCTTCGGTCCCTGTTCGGGCGTCATTTGTGGCGGTCTGATTCACGGACTCCGATGTGCTGGATCAGAATCAACTTTATTCAAGCAAGCGAGCCCTTTATATAAGCTCTAGCCAGGATTGGTACTTTCCACAGTGATCTATGGTACTTTCCACTCCCCTTGTAAGCGCCATGTTGTACTTTCCCGAAGGTCATGTTCCCATCATCACTCCTCCTCATTCCGTGCGGCTACTACCTTATCTACATACTGCTATTTATTCCTCCCAAGGCTTTCGGCTCCTTAACTCTATCTTGTCCAATCCCTCGCTGTCTGCCCCTACAGGTTTCTACTTTTGGACCTCTGCGTGGATTATTTATTTTGAAAGATAGAAATGTTCATACTTAAAGTCCTCTCTATCTTGCTGTGTTGGATTACTTGTTTCTGAGGATTTGCTGTTGGTTTTATCTGTATGGCTGTCTCTAAATTGCACGTTGGATAACAGATGAATATCTTTTCCAGTTCTGTTACACAGTGAAATAATCAGACCATGTGATAATTACACAAAATCTGAGCCTCATACCTACATGCTAAATATGACAACACTTTCGAATTGTCACCTGGGAAGGCTCTATTCCCATACAAGTTCAACTGACAGAAGTAACCCAGGCTTGTTTTGTAGAGGTCTGATTTAGCATGGTTTTTGGCATTGAGAGGACTTTGTAAAGACACCCGAGCAGCACTCAGTGCCTTCCCATAATGTTCAAAATGGAACTGTGCAGCAGCTCGTAAACTTGGGTTGGAAAGCGACTGAAACTATGATCCAGCGCTGCTTTGCATGGCTTAGTTAAAGTGAGTGGAGCATGGCTAGCTCAGGGTGGCTTTGCTGCAAAAGGGAAACTCCATTCCCTACTCTAGGGGAGAGACCTGGCTGTTTCTGGCTTAGAAAGAAGAAGGAAAGGGGAAAAGAGCAGAGCTGGGGCAAAACAAGGGAAAGAGCCTTGGAGCATGCAGCAAGCTACTCCTATTTTTGTGTGGAGGAAGAGAAATGGGGAAGACCGTGATGGTGAAGCCACCACTTCTTGTGAGGAGCCACCACCAACACCCTAGTCCCCTCTCAAAGCAGCTGCAGCTTTCAGTCTAGCTGTCCACAGCTCTGGCATAGGGGATGCAAGTAGTGGGGCCATGGCTACTTTCTTGCCCCAAAAGTTTGCAGATATAAGCACCTGCCTGTATAGCTTGTGCCTAGAGCCAGCCTTGGAATGTAGCCCGTACACTGTAAACCAAACAAACCCCAAAATCCTGCTGCCAATTTTGCTGTGGTTTAAGTTGTAGGTATACCCAGGATCCTCAGATCCTACTGAAATGGCTAAGTGTCTCCCTTGCTTTCTGGGAAGGTGGATTAGGCCCTACTTTGCATAGTGCTTATATGATTCAGAAGATGCCAAGCAGGGACCAGAGATGACATTTTTTGGAAATAACCCTGCGTGTGCTAAAATGCACTTTATTGTTATCATATTGCACATGGACAGAAACAATCCTTACTCATAAACTTGCTTTTACCCACACAACAAGAAGTTTTTTTATTAAATAATTTGTTTCTACTTTTGCTTCTATTTTCCTCCTTCCTGTCCCCTGAGAGAGCTTTATTTTCCCATTTGCTTTGTAGATCAGCTAGGGGATCCTTTTCTCCGAGGTATGCAGTGTGCATGTCTCATGCAGATTTAGCTTATTATAAATGCAAGCTCCACCTCCTCCAACAGAAAAACAAATGATCAGCATGCACAAGTATAACAGACTAAATAATAGGAATTCTGACAGAAACACAAGGTAAGGCAGTATACTGTAAGGCCGAGCCATCATAAGGAGCTCTGTTAGGAGTGCTCCCTCTTCTCTTCGATGCATCACATCACTGGCTGCACCTTGTTATAAGATTGCAATAAACTGAACTTGGATTAAGAAGTTTTCCATGTCAACCCCTTAGGGCAGCTGATTATAGGTTTGACCTTTTGAGATTCTGTATATTTCCCACTTAATCAGTACAGGAATTAGTTGCTGCTAAGTAGGATCTATGGGAACCCTATGGGAAAAGTGAAGCCATCTAAAAATAATGAGTCTCTTTCTCTCTCTCTCTCTCCCTCCCTCTCCTCTCATTTTGAGCTCTATTAGGCCATGATAACAGTCTTAATCTAGGCTACACAAAAACATAATATGGCATGTGATGTTTGCATTATATTGAGAAAAAGAGGTCTGGGAAGGGCTTTTGGCAGCCTGGAATGTAAATGAAACTTTACAACATGGTTAAAAAATGCTTCATTCCCTGCCCTTTTTTTTTTTTTTTTCATACAAAAATTTGTTTGGTTGAGCTAAGGCCTTGCGAAGCTTTTAAATCCAGTACCTAAGATTTTGACAGAGTAATTGGTTCTCTGTTGCCTGGGCAATGATACAAAATTGGAACCATCTCCATTTTGTCTTGTTACAGTAACGCACTTGGTGGTTTAGATATAATCTCACAAAGTAGTCAGTTCAGTCACCAGTTCATTTCTCAATAGCTGAGGCCTGTGGTTTTCTTTTTTTTCCTGCCCTACCATTTGGTTTCTTCTTCCTCTCTCCTGCCGCTGCCCCGCTTCGTTTCACCCCCTCCTCCCCTTGCCAACTGTCTGTGAAACTGAACAGCATAATAGATGTAATTAGACCTTCAGTAATAGGACTGAATGGAGCAAGCAATGAGACTCCTTCTCGGGAAGCAATCAGTGCATTAGGTCCCCAGGACTGAAACTGCATTTAACAAGGTTTGGGGCTTAGGGATTGTCAGTCTAGGCTTCTATTGCTTCCCCAAGAGAAAGCTCTACCCAGAATGCAAATCTTCATTTACTATTGCTACAAAAGGGAGGAAAAGAACATTAGCCACTTTATTACACACATAATGAAGCGAACTGTAGCTGTTAATATATTTTTTTTCCTAGGCAGTAAATCAACTGTTCACAAGTGCTAGTAAGTATAAATATGTATTTTGTCTGTGCTTTAAAACCATTTCCTGGGTTTTCCTCATCCCTCCTTGGAAGAAGATAGATAGTTTTGAGTGGTGTCAAATAAAAATATACTTTGTCAGACTGACACTGGTATGTTTCCATGCAGATGCAAAGGTTGATGTAATAAAATTTTTCCTTTTTCAAGAGGAATGTAGATGTAGCAAAGTTTATATGTGGTCTGTTGATTTTTATTTCTGTGTAAGTTGGCGTTCATGTAAAAAAATTATCTTTTAAAAATTATATCCTTTCATCATCAGGTCTTGGACCTCTACCTTCATGCAGTTTACCTTCCTTAATAGGTTGTGGTATGGATATATGCTCATATATGTTTCTTGTTGTTTGTATCAGCTTGTATTACCTCATCTAAATCCTTTGTCACTCAGCCCAGACATATATGTAGAGTAAAAAAAAAGGAATTTTGTCCTCATTCAGGGTATAATCTTCTGCATACCCTGGCACACAGATAAGGAGGAGGTGAGAAACTCTGACACATCCCAAAGGGGCAGGAATACTTCCCAGGTCATTGTTCATAGTGTGGGAAGAGAGAAAGGCTTGTAGAACCTGCCGAAACTTCCCTTCCATCCCATATCTTGGCACATATATTGAAGGCAGGCAGAAGAGGTCAGTACATTTGATGTTATAGCACTCTCCAGCCTTTCCCCCTTCATGAAAAAAGCGTGAGATATCTGCCACCAACAAACCTGCCACATCTCCCAAAGTCATCTCTTTAACCCATTCCCCCGATGGGTCACTCAATCCTCTGATGTAGGCTCTCAAAATCTTTCTGCTCTTCTACCAATGCAGCATCATTTCTCCCCACTCTACCTGACAATTCGTATTTCCTTAGCATTTTCCCAGACCCTCTGTTCACACTTCATAGAAAATACTTTAAGCATAGAAAATGAGTAATGTGGGCTGTATTTTTTCAGACACAGTTTTAGCAATTTATGAGCTTTCTTCTTTCTTTTTTTTTTTTGAAGCAAAATACCTTCTTTAACAGAAGATATTTACAGATAAATGGTTTCATTCACTCCAAAGTTCCACCAGATTTTCGTTAAGGGTTATATTCCAGATGACCCTCATTACATGCAGATTGTGTACAATGACTCTTGCATTTACTTCTGTATAAATTATGGGGTTAAACCAATATTTTTTTCCATTTTTGGCAAATTGTATTTTAATTTAATAGTTACTGTCACCAGTTTCTGGGAGACTGTGTAACCTTTAGAGTAATGTGACATGGTATATAAACACTATGTCATGGCATTGTGAAATATGTCATATTTTACTATCATAGTGATGAGAAGCAATAATTTCAAAGTTAGGCTGTATGCAAGTACAATATTTAATGACGTTTGTTCTCACCTTTATTTAAACAAGTTCATAAATGTCATGAGATTAGAAGAAAAAAATGCACATATTTATATAGAAGGTGGAGCAGGAAAGCAGATATGGCGATGAAATTTTTTGTGGGCCTCAATAATTCAATATAGCTTCCCAACTAAGAGTCACAAAATAATCTCAGCACAATGTCTTCCCATTGTTCTGCAGTACTTCCATTAGGCCCTTAGATTAATACAAACTAATTGTGTTTCTTTAACATGGAATAAGGCTTCAGACCTTGCCATGTATTTTTAAGTCTTAACTATAGGGTTATTTTGTGGCTGTCTTCTTTGATTCTTTTCAGTGACTGAGTGGATCTGCAGCTGGCTAAGTTTGAAGCTCTACTGATCAACCCATCCTTGTTGTACACTGCAAAACTATCTTGAAAGTTAACTTTTATCAGTAAGGCAACTTGTTCAGGCCCCATGGGTGCAGAGGCCTAATTGAAAGGAAGGGGATAATCAACCCATTGGCTTTGACTACAGATAATGAGCAGTGCTATGGGAGAAAATCTATTATCAAACTAAACCCCCAAGAGGTTTGAAACAGAGTAGCCTCATTCAACACGATTAAAAGCTTTTTCCAGATCCAGAGAACACATCTCATCAAGAAATGTCAGAATTACAAAGGTACTTTTAAAGCCATGGTCAATGGGCATTGCTAATATTAAGTCCCTGAGCTTATGGAGCTTGTATGAAATTAATCTTTACAGGATCAACGAGATAGATAAAAGCCTTCCAGATTACTAAACCATCGAAACATCAGCACTTGCAATGAAACAAAGTCTGAAATACTACAAAACTTTTGTACTAAATAAAGTTGATAATTAAAGGTCACCAGTATTTTTATATGAGCGCAGAGCAATATTTTGCCTTTTACCCTTTCAGAAGTCAATACTGAATACTTCAGGAATTTGGGAAACTCCATCACAGGTGATCATCTCAGCTGCTGTAATATCAGTTGGCAATATTAGAGTGGCTAGTATTTTGATTACAATCAGAGCTGAGTTAACTAAAAGGTAATCATCACCTTTTAGAGTGACAGGCTAATATGCAGTTGAGATGTCCTTCTTTATCTGCCCTCCTCTTACGGCCTTCTTTTAAAGTTTGTGCACCTTGATTAAACCCTACAGTTTTAGTCACTTTTTTTTATAATAACAACTTGCTTCCAAGAATGAAAATCTAATCCTAGTACTGAGTGCAATGGCCAAAGAGAACTTTATTTTAGCTTATTCTATTTGTGAACAGCTGGATTTCATTTTCTCTTTCAGCTGAATTGCGAACATGCCCAGAGTTTGTTGTGCGATAGTGAACTATGCCTATTAGTAAATTAGGTTAAATCTGTTAGAAGTATTCCTTTATTGCATTTGTAGATTACATATATGGTACCTCGTATATGAAATAATTGAGTATTTCCATGTGGCTCATTTAATAGACAGGATATTAATGGTGTCATAGTCAGAGTTTGGTGGAACTTCAGATGCATAAATGTGGCCCAGCGTTATCTTTGGCAGCAATTTTCAAGTGCAACAAAATCAGTAACATCTTTCTGAGGTCTGTGAATGTATTTTTATCAAGGGTTTTTCCACAGTTGGGCAAGAATTACTGTGATAGGATTAGTGTTATACTGTAAATTTGCCTCCCCATTACTTAAAACTGTAGAGTGAACCAATCTTATTTAAAAAAAACCCTTCAAAGCAAGTCACAACTCTTTGTAGAGCTGCTCTATTATTTTCAGAGGATTTAAGTCTGAAGAAAAGAGTAAATAGTGCAGTTATCATAAAAGGTGCCATTCACCTGGTTTATACAATTGCCAGAAACAGAAATCAAATGTTTTTGTCCTTCGGTGGGTCTCTGCTCTATCCAAGTTAGTCTGAACTCTTTGTACATAGACACTTGGATTGGATAATATATATTATGTGTTAAAATAATGATACAGGTTGGGACTTGAGACCCAGGAGATGCTATTTCCTAAAGAAGAAAGCAAAAAAATCTGATGAGAAGTTTAAAAGCTCTTTGAACCAGCTTTGAACAGTACATCCTCTCTATTTCATTGGTTTAATAGTCTTCCATAAAGCTTTGTCTTACAGAGGCCTGCACTTCCCAGGCTGGGATATAGCATCATCACCAGGTTAAAAACTTGAGGTGTAACTGTGAATGCAAATTTCTGAACCCACATCTGTAAATATGCCACTACCAGAATCAAGTGTTAATTAGCCAGAATTACTAGAATTGTTAGTGCAGTTGGAGATAAGTATTCAGATAGGCATTTTATGTAATTTTCACAGCAAATCAGGAAGATTAGTCCTCACCCTAGCTTTAAGGTAAAGACTATCTTAAAATATCTTTAATGAGATTTGCATTTTCTAAGCTTATATTGATCTAGTGTTGTTTTTGTTCATAGTGTCTGTAACCCAAGAGAAAATCTACTCTTGCAGAACATGCAGTGCATTACGCTGAAGCTTTAAATAATGATTCTAGGTTCTAAGCAGTAAGTCATATTTGTGTCTGAGGCTGGCAGCATCTTCCCACCAGGCCTAGAGCAACATTTCCATGTCAAGTGCCACTCTCCACAGTTGTCTTTCAGTTTAGCAGAGCAGCTGCAGCTTAGCTTCCTGAGATTTGAAAGCTCTCCTGTAAGCCAAACCTAGCACAGAAAAAGATGTTATGACAAGTCACTAGAAAAAGACATCCCCCAACTCAGAAGTGAACAACTCCAGAACACTACTCAGTAACAAGAAAATCTCTAAAACTCTGAGGATAAAAAGTTCTTCTCATCACATAGTAAAGTACTGTACTTTGAAAGGTATGTGGTGATTCCTTGGAAACTTTGGTCAAAACTAGCAGGGAATGGGCCACTGTGCGAGATCAAAGCCATTAAAAACTTCTCTGGAAACTGCAGAACATTATTGGGATAGAAATCATCAGGTCCACAAGTAAGAATGTGAACGGGCAACAGCAAGGAGGACTGTAGCAGAAGAGGTACAATGATGCGGACATAGCACAATTAGCTGACAGATTAGTGTGTGGTAAGCAGAAATGAAGAGTGTAAGGAGGAGAAGAGATTAGGGTGGTAAAAATAAAGGAATAAGAAAAAAAATTGAGAGAGGAATAGGTGGGAGGATAAAAATACTGAAAATAAGATTACAGAGGAGGCAAATTTGGAAAAGAAAAACCACTGCAGTTTTAAAAGATTTTAAAAATCAAGAAAAGATTTTAAAATTTTAAGCTTTTTCTTGATTTAAAAAAATCAAGAAAAGTAGTTTAAGACGAAACAAAAGGAGCATAAGACGTGGTCCTCAGAACAGCTGCAGTAGAGCTTATTGCAACTGGACTTTGGAATTCCAGGAATACTTTTGGAAAGCTACCAGACTTGTGCCATGCTTTAGTTAACAGGGTTGCATCCAAACACAGCAAAGGAAAAGCTTCATATGCCAACAGCATGCTGCTGGGTGAAGAGCAGGGATCTGAGCCAATGATCAGTCAAGTGGTGGTCTGGGTAGACAGCTTGAAGCTCTTTATCCCGCATGAACTTTGTTGCGCTGAAGACAGCTGCAGAATATTCTTCCGCAGTTCACTGGATGTTGGGGAAATGCTCTGTGATGAGCACTCTGAGGACTCTCCCTCAGTGCCCATCTTTGTGCACCGAAAGATAGTGGATGACACTCAGAATTTACTGGAGTTAATTGGAAATTTGTTATTGACGTCAGTAGAGGTAGGATTACTGCCATGATTTCCGCTTGTTTATTGAGCTTTTGTGGTTGGTAAGGTTGGTAAGGACCAACCACAAAAGTAAGGACTGTATTTAGCTCAGAGACAATAAGGGATAGTTGCTAATGAGCCCTGCAGCCTCTTATATTCTTGGAACAAAAGAGTGCATATTTTTTCTTTACAAATGAAGAACAGAAATATGCTTTAATCATTAGCAGGCTGGAAATGAAAAACCAAAATCCCAGAGTTGCCCCTCTATTAAATGATCTTAGTGTTCCCATCAGGTTACATAATATTTCATACACTGATACTTTTAATAGTTATCTCAGGACAAAGAAGAAAGAATCATTTGACTTTTAAAAAGCTTTGAGAAGGAAAATGTTCCAAATTGGAATATAACTTAATTAGTCCAAGGTTGAAAGATTCAGTTTAAATAATGAACTGGAAACCCTTAAGATATTAGAGCCTCATGCTTTTAATTGCTCTTCTGTTCACCTTATTCCAAGGATGTTGATTTTCATTACTGCAAAAACATAAGATAATAATGCTGTAAATTCAGATCTCCAAGTAACATTTTGGGCCAGAGCTTCAGCTTATGTTAACCTCTGGAAGGTGTGCTGTTTGCACCAGAAGAAACACTGGTCTTACACCAGAAATTTCCGTTATATGATTATATAATATAAATTGATAGTAAAAATATCATTATCTGTAATGCAACCAAGATGCCTATATTGAATTATGATTAACATATGTCAAAGAACTTTCATTATTTAGATATTATTTAAATAGATTTTTAAAAATGATTTAAACATTTTGTGCCTTAATTTAATGTTTTTAATTATATATGTTACTATATACAAGTTACTATATCTATTATTTTTATTGAAAATCAAGGGAATTGCTTCCATTCCCTCCTGGTTACGAATCAAGTTTGATATTTTTATGTCTGAAATTAAAAGGGAAAGGATGCGCTGGTAGCAGGAACAGCAAATCAGTAAATACAACAGAATCTGCCTGAAAAGCATGGCAGGCTAAGACAAGGAAGTATAAGATGGCAGTATGCATGGGAAGTTAAACAGTATATAATGAAAAATACAGCTATTTGGTCACTATGATGGTGAGTATTAAACACCTGAGTATCTTTAATGACTGCTAGTACTAGTCACATAGCTAAATGCTCAGGTACAGTTTATTCCCACTAGAGACTGTAGCTCTGCATTCAGTGAACACATTGCTATGTCAGAGTCCTCGAGGATATTTATTTCAGTCTCTAAAAAAGGCTAAAAATGTTTGTAATATAACAGAGATGAGGCAAACCTGTGCATCACTGTTCATTCGCTAAAAGTGTAAAAGTTTAAGAGCTTTCTTAGGTGATAATTGTAAAACTAAGAAAGCAGCGCAAGAAAGTGAAAGAAAGGGACATAAAGATAACTTTATATAAAGTTTATTTTATATGTTGTAGTTATTCTATCTCAGCACAATCTCTCTCAATATGAAAGGGAAAAGAAAATAACAAGGAAAAAGGAAGCGGAACTGTAATTATGAAACCAAAGATACCTGGTAGATTTAGTGATGATTGATGCTTAACCTAATTAGTTCTTCTTCTTTGGTATTATCTATTTTAATTCTGTTTTCTGTCTTCAGTGAAAGCTGTGGGCAAGTTTTTCTCCATTTGACAATACTGATGTAACCAGTGCTGGAGGATACCAGAACAAATGTAGGGCTTCATCATTCTTTCTGATTCTGTTTTTTATGGGTCTACATATATTTTTTAGAACCCAAGTTCTTCTGGGAAGGGATTGTTTCTTTTCTTTGAATGTAAGGTAATCAGTGTAAGAAGGCTTGATAGCAATGGGGCACCCAATTGCTACTTTAATATAGATAGTCATTAAAAGGGCCATGAAAATATTCCTCATTATTTCTCCCAACCTTATTTTTGAAAATGGCCTGAAATACCTCCCAATAAATAATGAATAACTCAGAATCAAATTTGGCATGGCAAGTTTCAGCTTCAGTAGATTGGCAAGGTTTTATGCACCTGCAAACAATATCTTATGACTGAAGAGTTGAGCAGTCTTATGTAACGCCTGCTCTGCTAGTTGTATTAAAGGTTCCCTTTACATTGATTTGTGCAAGACTTGGTGCTGTCAAGACTTCACTGAACTATTGACAATGAATAATATTCATTATGAATTTAGGTATTTTTAATTTTTTTGATAGCACATCACACTCAAGTCTGTTGTTTGTAAAACTCATGACACTGAGCAATTTTAAATGAACTGTTCCATAATTCTCCAATATTCATGTGTCTTTGTTTTTAATGAAAAATTGTTTATGTTTTTTTTTCCCCAGTTCAACCCAAAACATAAAATTGGGCTTTGTAATTTTGATATGCTGATGAAGTGCAGTGAATTGTGGTCATAACAATTTTCGGAGGCTTCAAGTGCACTAGCCTTCTCTGCACTTCTGCATTCATCATTATCCGAGTCATTTGTCCTTTGAGCTGTGCATAAAGATGTGCATGCTATATGATCTCTGTTATCTCAATTATAGCAAGATTTCTTAGCTAGCTATACTATATCATCAAAACCTAATTTATGTTTCAGAAGAGTGAGGGGTAATTCCATTAGCATACTTACTCATACCTCTTCAGAGCAAGGAAAATTGTATGGTATTTGTGACCAAGCATGTCTTATGGCTTTAAAACGCAAATCCATATTTTAGTTATGACTTCAACCTTGACCTCAGAGTTAAACCCAGTGTTTTATCCATTTGCTCTCTGAAGCCTAAAAAAGGATGTGCATGTGAAATTGGTATTTAGAAGTACTTTTGTCTGATTTGCATACTGCCATATTTGTAATTATTTTTGTTTGACATGGTACAAATGCAACTACCATAAAATCAAAGGCAGTAAACCAGTAAATTGTTTTGCTGCTTGCCTGTTAGCAGCATGCTAAGAATGCTAGAGTACTTCACTAGCAAAACTAACAAGAATATTTAGCTCCAAGTCTGAAAATGAATTTCATTTCCTTTTTTTTTCTTTTTTAATATAGGCACTGTATTTCATGCCCTCCTTTTCCTTCTTTGAAATTAGTTCATCCCATATAATATACTTGGGAAATGGTTTGCTAGCCTGTCAAAAGATTTGTAAGGCATGGATAAAGGGTCAAGCTTGTTGACTTCTGGAGCAGTTAAGAGAATCACAGATAGCCTATTTCTTGGCCTATTTTCTCAGTCCTGGCATGAGTGCAATTATCCACATTAGAGAAATCTTCTCATATAGAAAAGAGGGTCACAAATTGGAGAAAGTTGAAGTTCACTCTAGGAAATGTAACTGTTTGGTTTTAATACTTCTTCATCAGCCAGTTTCAAGGCTATCAGAAAAAGTATTTTTCCTGTGCTATCTTGGAATACTTTTGTATCTTTGCAGTCCTGGAGAAACTACCAGGAGAGAATATTTTGGTGTTTAGTATCTTACTTCTTAATTTTAAGCTGTTTGGCCAAAACTAATATCAGATTTGAAAGGATTCTTTTTCCAGCATGCATACATAGGCTTTTTTGCAGAAGAATGTTAACATTCAGGGGATTTTAGTTAATATACCTTTTAATTGTAATATATACTTCCCCAGTGAGATAATGTTCCCACTGTTAGCCCTGTAACACTGCTCAGCTTCACTGTACACTGAAACTGCCTTTATTATGCTGGATAAGCAGGCCAATCTCTTTTTAGATTAGATTTTTAGGTTCAGATGGCTTTTTCTTTTTCCTTCAGCTGTGCTAGATCAGCTAGGGGAAAGCTTAAGAGGGTAGAAAGCAAGAGAGATTTTTTCATTGTTCCTAATAATGGAGTGTAACAAACTTGTGGCCAGCTTCTGTAGAATTTGATTGGTACTTACATAAGCTTCCACTTCACATAACATGCCCGTTGGTAAAGTTTTAAATGAAGGCTGTGCTTAAATCAGACTGAAGATGCTTAAGAGTAGAGCAACTCATATAACTGCTGCTGGGCTTCTTAGGTTATTTTTTTCTTAAGCAAGAGAATACATTTCAAGCAGCAGCAGTTATCTGCAGTGAAAAATAGGGTGGGGTTACAGAGGGGAGTAGGGTTAACAGCTCAAGCCCTCATCTTTTAATATTATGTCCCTTTTCCTCGCTGAAGATGAAAGTTATGATTAATCATGAGGGCAAACAAAATTGTAATGAAGATCAGCATGGTTTTGAAATTATTATAGTTGAGACATCCAGCCAGTCCTGGTCATTCAAGTACATAATGTAACATCCACAATAATCAGAAATGTCTCTTTATCTTCTGTTTTTCCAATTTGAGATAGTGATCTATACTGAACAGCAGGAAGGATTGACTGTAAAATAGAATATGACCAAAATGGCTCTGGATATTGCCTCTCACCATCTTGCTAAAAGAAAAGACTCTTTGAAGAGACATTTGGACAGATTCTGTTTTAAACCAAGTTAGGCAATGAAATTATTCCACATTATTTTCACCAGTATTACTGACTATAGGAACTATTTTCTATTCACTGCCTCTTCTTTGGATCAACATGAATACATTGCATTTAGAATGGAAATTGAGGTGCATATCAACATTCTACAGTTCCTGGTAAAACAATAACTATATAAGTTTATGCTGCTTTTGACATAGTCCCCCTTCTGTTGTCTTCTGAACTCCATCTTACTTTCAGTGTCCATCACAGTAGTATATTTGTCATCGCAAAGCTACATATTTTAAAATTAAACTGGTAAGAATTTGCATGATTTAGCTGCTGCTTTGATGTGAAAATTGGAAATTATAGGACCATTTCTGAGGAAGGATCTGTGAAAAGGCTCCTGTGGAATTCCAGATTTTATCATCATTTATTAATAGCAGATTGAATTTGCACATTTGTGAATTAAGGAAACGGTATGTTGTCCATTTCTTCCCATGTCAACCTTACTAGGTAGCATTGATCTAGCATTTCTATTATTTAATCAGCAGTAGAAGGCCTCTAAAGATGAATTAATGATATCACACTTATGTCAACACATACCTGTGGAACTGCATCTGGCACTATTAATTCTGCGTAAGTGTAACTGTTGGCCTAGTTTCAAGACAGCCATATTGCATTAATGCCATTGAGCATATGCATTTGCCCAGAGGTTAAAGTGAGGATCCAGAAAACACATTTTCCATATTGTGGAAATTTCACCAGTCAATCAATTTTTAACAATACAAAATGGAAGAAAACTGAGCACTTTCAAAATTTTACATAAATTATAACTTTGAAAATAAACATATTTGGTTTTGATCAAATGAAACTTTTTACTTAGTTTTTTGCTTAAAAATACAATGTCCTACAATATTAAAAAAGAAATAAATCACTTTAAAACAAAAATCAGAACATTCAACCTTGTTTTTCTAAATGAAAATTCCTTAATAACCGTGAAGTGTTTAACTTTTGATGACTAGATATTTCGACAGTACCACAAAAACTCTAAAGCTAGTGAAAGCACCTGAGAAGTTCTAGTCCAAGTTTATTTTCAAAGCCTATAGTGACTTTTCAGTAATGGAAATAAAGGGAAAAATGGAAAAAATGTACTGATATTGACTATGAGGAAAAAATACAAATGATTCTCAACAGTATGTTATTACAACATTACATTTCAAATGGAATGCATTAGAAGACGCATAAAAAACAAAAGCCTGCACTTGGGACTGCAGTGACAAGCACTGTGACATGTTTGCTTCAATTAATTCTGCAGGTGAGATATTGCACTGCTATCTCTAATCTTTGGCTTCTCTACAAGTTAAGGTTACGTTAATTATGTGACCCCCGTTTTTGATACCAAAAAATACATGCTTTAGAGTTTGTTTTTGAAAGGTAAGAATACTGTTATTCCATCAAGCAAAAGAGAAGTCAGTATTTCTGATCACTGAAACTTCTTGGAAATCCATTATAATGATATTTACCAGTTAGTTCAACATCCTGGACAAGAGGAGTTCAGTCATAAGTGAGGTCACATCGCTTATCTATTTTTTGTCACTGACTTCACTCTAATCTATGCTAACCATAACCCAGCTATTTGTCATCCATGCACCTATTTTCTTGAGATCCTGATCCTATAGAGAAAGAGTGCTGTGCTCCAGTCCCCGACAATCTCAATGGCCCTCTGCTGAAGTCCCACGAGTTCGTTTTCATCTTTCTTGTCTGTACTGGGGACCCCAGACTGGATGCAGTAGATAGATAGTGGTCTAGTAGAGGGGATAATCACCTCCCTCAACCTAGTGGCCATGGATGCTGTTGGACTTCTCTGTTGCCAGGTTCGAATCTGGCTTGCTGACTTTAATTTGATATGGAAGTAAAATCAAATTATTATGAAACTTTAGTGAATAGTATAATTTAGCATATTATTGGACTTCAGTAGTAGAAAGGAAGATCAAGTATGTCCATGTAAGTTTGACTGTATGTGTACCTTAACATGGGGCTGTATTTAGAAATGGCAGTTGGATGTAATATTCTTGTGAAATGGTCCGTCTGCTTGAGGGACAATAACTTTTGGTCTTGTATTCTGGAAATTTTGAAAGTTATTTTGTCCTGAAATTACTCTTAAAGTAGGAAGACTATTGAACATTACATGAATTGCAGTCATTAAACATCAGCTCTGTCTGGAAGATTTTAAATGCAATATATCAAAAGAAATATACTCTAAAAGCTTACTTTTGAAAGGCACACCTTTTTAACATCCTTCAGGTTACTAAGGCTATGGAATAATTTGTGACTAGTGTTGAAAACAATTTGACTATTCTTGTCTCAACAAAAAGTAGTATGAAAACATTAAATAGGTAAAGTTCTGAATTAAACATTGCTTTAATGGTCTTGATTTCATCATAATTCAATTTACTTTCCAGCTCTTAGCACTAAATCAAAACTGGGAGTATTATTTAACTCCAAGAGCAACAGTAAATGCTACCATGGAGTGTTCTAATGTGGGTGACAATAATGAAACTTGGCAAAGCCAAGTAAATCAATTCTCATTTTAGATCCTTTCCCCAATAAGTGAGGGCTTTGTAATTTTATATTTCTTGTGTGTATACATTTCTGTGTGTGTGTGTGTGTATGTGTGCATGCGCACGTGTGTGGTTAACATGAGTGTATTTGTAGTATATATATAAAATTCACTCAGTCATAGCTGATCATTGTTTCCGTAATCTTCAGGGAAAGGTACAGAGGGAAGGACTAGTATAAATAAAAACATATGGAAGATACCTGAATTAATCCAAAAATATTAAGAGTTTCAGTTTTGTAAAGAAACCTATTTTCCTCAGTGTACTTATGGGTTAATGCAGAGGGTTATTGCCTAACAACCACACAGCAGTCAAATCTCATCACCTTCAGCAGGAATAATTTATGGTTTAATCTTACATGCAGGTGTATTAAATTAGTATTACTCATCAGAACTCACTTATTAATAAAACAAGCTGAATTAGCCACCAGAGAATCATATTTGGAAATTCAATGACAATTTTACATTTTTAATAAAGGCTCAGAAATATTATTGCAGAGCAGGTGGTATGAAGAAATGTGGTCAAATTTGACATTCATTAATAATTGAAGTATGGAACGTGACAGAGGTGAAAATTGATATTGATTTTTTTCCCCTCTAATATTTGGATGAGTTCTGAAAAGTAAATAAAATGAGATAACAAGACATATCAAGTCACACTGATTTCTTTGATCACCCCTCCCTGTATGCACACATATATATCACTATTTTCCCTATCATGTTTTTGAATTATTCAACACCCATACTCTTTCCAGTTCAATGCATTATAAAACACACTCAAGCTGAGTTTCAATCATATTAGACTGAAAGCTGAATTTTTTATGAAGGATTATTTAAAACAAAATGCGTCTTGGGCCCTACAGTCCCTGAAACCAAACAATCCTGAGAGTTCAGTGGAGAAATGTCAACACTGTGAAGAATTTTCCGATTCGAAAAATTAAAGGACTTCTGTTTGATGTATATTAACCGTATCAATATTAACAACCTTCTGTTGGATTTCAGAAGTGATTTGAGAGCGGCAGTATTATCAGTCTTGTATTTTAACTAGTTGTGAAAGCTCTGAAATACTTGTACTCAAGCTGAACTTGACCTGCCTTTGGGAAAGCTCCAGCACACCTACTAATTTCAATAACACCCATCTACAGGCTTAGCTGAGGTTAGACTCTTTAGCCCTGTTGAGCTCCAAGCATGCAAGTAGTGTTACCAGCCTCTGCTGACCAAACTCCAGGGCGCTGCAGACCTCCCCATGGGGTATAGTCTGCAGGATTTGCAGGGCTGTTAGCGGTCTGTGATATGCTCTCTGACACATGTGAGTCTGTTTCAGCATTTCCTTCCCCTCTTCATCTTCACATTGAATTGGCCTGTGGTCAGGATCATCTTTAAAAGACATCTCTTCGTTTATGTTCTTCACCTACTTGACTGACTGAGTCTCCCTTTTGTTGTCCAGAAGTGGCGATGGCAACTGAGGAAACTTGCTGATAATGGGCTGTAGCCTTCCATTTCTATATGTTTACTGGAGTAACTGGCATGCTACTGGAAGAAATTATCTACTCCCATATTCTGGCTATAGGTGCAAGCATTATGGAGGAAATGAAGAAAAATTGCCTTCTCTAAAGTTCATCGTAGAGTGTTTCAACCTCAGCCTACCTGTCTTTCATTTGAAGTTTTAACATAGGAATATACATGTCCATACCTCAGACTGCATTATTCACCCTTTTGCAATATCACCCTCTTCCCTTCCGTATAGCTGGTTTATTATAAGCTTGCCTAGAAATGCAGGAAATCTTGGTCTCATGGCCTTCATGAAGGTTCATTATGCTTCATTTTAAACCATATCATTTTCTCCATTTCAGGTTATAGGACTTACCTAGATAATCAGCCCTCAGAGATGTGTTCAATAGATTTAAGATTCTTTTCAGCAGAATTGTACCTCTAGAGCTAATCTATAGCATGGGAGGAGATCAGGGAGTCTTCTCCTATATTGTCTATTAAAAAAAAAAAAGCAGCAGCTATAAAAAAGCCAAAGCAATAGAACATTCAGAAAAGCCATAAACAATCGGGAGTTAAGAAGAAGGAATGAAGTAGAAAGGTTCAAAAGCAAGAGACAGAAAATGTGTCAACTCATTAGATTTCCTTCAATTTTTTTAAGGATTCTTTCATGTCTTGAGATGAGCATCTCTGCTCCAAGATATTGAGCACAAATAACATTGATTGACTGCAGTTATTTTACGCTCTCGTGCCTCCTGTCTACTGCAGAACAAGTAACTGTTTGCAGGTCCCTTTGTGTTAGCAGAGCAAATGGATGATGCTCTAGGTCTCATTTTGTAAGACTGAATTTATATTGACTTCAATAGCCAGAATTAATGAAATCAAGTCAAATAACTCAAAAGGTATTCCACAAGGTATTTTGCTTTAATTAGTGAGATATATTGCAGAAAATATGAGTCACTTGAGATTTTTAAACATAACAATATATTACTTTCCATTTATATCTGTCATATATTAATGTTGGAAACATAATTCCAAGTTGTGAGTTGTGAGATATTTGGAATCTGAGTTCTGTTTCTTGTTTTTTGATTATTATTTCTAGGTTTGCATCAGACAAAATCTAGTAATAAAAAAGTTAATATTTTAATTAAAATGAGACATTAGCTTCATCAGTGACAACGAGCAGCCATTACTGGGCAAATGTAACTATTCTTTAGTGACATAGAACAAATACAGACACCTTTCCTTGTGCAAAAATTGCATTTAGTTGTGCAAGAAAAAGATAATGTAGATGGAAGTATTTGTTTCTCTGTGACAGTTACCAACTTTTGTGGTACTTTTCTGTCAAAAAAATGTGGATTTGGTGAAAGTAGGGAAAAAAAAGCACCAGTAAAGAAAGAAGTGGTAGTGCATGGTTTAAACTGACTGATTGCAATATTTAGAAAATACCTGTCCTTTTGAATTTAGGCCATCCATGCACTGAAGGCAGGATGGGTTTCTTCTCCACAGTTGTAACTTTAGCCATATTTTACTGAGCCAAAAGTGCTTTAAGCAGTAAGTGTTTCACTTCTCTTATTTGAAGGGTTGAACACTCCAAAAAAAGTGAGGTTTTTATAATTCAGAGCAGATTCCTATGATTTTGACTGGATTAGCAGTCTTATGCTACCACAGAACCATGCAGGAAATAACACATGACTTTCCCTCCTGAGTTCTGACCGCTGTTTTTTTTCTTCATGTTTCTGGAAGTGGCTGGGGAATTTCAGGCCTTGTCATATTTTTTTTGACCCTTGTTTCTTAATATGATGTAAGTCAGAGACCACAGCTGTGCTTTTGAAAGATCTGTTCTGTGCTCCTCTTCTTAGGGAAAAGGTGTCAACAGTTTAAATGTGTGGTTGGCAGAAGAGTTATGAATAAAATTCCTTTTACTGCAAACGCTTCTACCCCTGTTGCAACATTTCCCTCTCCTCTGGCAAGATTCTTGTACAAGCCTGAAAAATACTGGAGAATGCATATTTCTTCAGTCAGTTTCATTGAGAAATTAGAGTTTTGTCCTCCTTATCCTGGCTATATCATCAATATTGTCCATCATTACATTACATATATTGCATATATAAACACACATGTTTAGAGAGACATATATAAAAGACATGGAAAAGCTATGGGAAGTTTTTCAATGGTACAAGCAACTATTTCCCATCACAAGTGCATAGGGGATGGCATCTGTCTTACGGTCTTTGAAAAATTCTACCTTTTCATTTAATTCTGGGAAAACATATATTTTTTACCCTTGCTGCCATTAATACTGAGGCAGGGATCACGCTATGGGCTATGAGACATTTCTCCTAGAACATGGTACCTGTAATGCTTTCCTCCCTGCTGAAGAGTTGCTTATGAACTGCCAAGAATTGCCAGCTTGTATCTGTACCAGCTCACTGAACCTGAACTTCCAAGTAAAGCTGCAGGCTACAGTTTGAAACTCCTGCAAGCCAGGTTGTAGAATTCATTGACACCGATTTTGTGCAGTGAACCCTGGAAGGTTACCTCCACCTTAAATGAAACCCTGATTTCAGACCACTCACTGTGTAGCTTACCTAGTTTCTTCTGCATGGCTGTGCTTAATTTATTCACTTGTGGTTAAAAATTACTGTTCTTAGGAGTTAACATACTATCCAGAGGGAGATTAAAATTGATAGTTTAAGAATAACCAGCTTTCTCCCTTTCTAGAAACCTGCCATTTATATAAAAGATTTTTTCCCTCACCCCCATACATCTAGGAACTGACCCTTATTCCTTTATTTTAAGGAGGTTACTTGTTTAAAAAATTGAGTCATTCAATCCTCAGGAAGATTTAAAAATTTGCTCCTTTCTTATTTTAACCATTGAAAGAAAGATGTGGATACCTGCTAAGAAGGCATCCTGTTATATGCCTATACAGCTATATAATTCCTCATCATTCCTCATAGCCTACTTTACTAATTATATCATTACACTGATTCTTCCACTCCTGAGACAGAAAAGTGGACAGCAAGTTTATAGTTCTGTATCCAAGAGAAAGCTCAGAGTTTCGTGACATGTGACAGAATATAAGTGAACAATAACCTGAATTTTCCATCCCCAGGCACAGCTATGCCACACACAGTGAAAAATTATGCCTACTGATTGTAATTCTTCTGGATCCAGAGCCCATCAGTGCCTATTATTAAAGACCAGGGAGGCATGAACATGAACTATAGAGCACTTGCTATTAGGCTGATCTACTGCAGTCATGTTGTTAATCAGCCTCTAAGAACCTTATGAATGACTTTCAGTGATCACGGAACACATTCCTTTGAGTTTGTAAGAGGTTTGGGCCACCTCTTTTGTTTGGTATTTGAAGAGACATATTTCTGTGTGCCAGACAGGAAGCTCATTCCAAATTTTGGGTAGTTGATTCTGGAGGGGAAATACCAAAATGCTGGAAAATGGTAACTCAGACAGATTAACTCTATAGGAGCCAAGAAGTCAAATCCCTTGGAGGCATTACAGCCAAAAATTGCAGAAAATGAATTTTGATTAAATGAGTGGCCAAATGCATAATGTGTTTGGAACCTCTTAAAGATCACTAAACACATATGAAATCCAGAAAAGCAGATTTCTTTCTCGAGTTTGGAATTTTTCCTTAAGACAAAAAAAGGCACTAACATCATTGACAAAGGGTCAAAGTATTGTGCTAGTTCATTTTTAAAAACATATTTTAATGACATGTAGTTTACTATTGTAGTGAAAAATATTTTATTGCAAGGAAAAGAAGGAGGTAGCACTATGTTCTGGCACTGGGGATAAATGATCATTTTATGAATTCTGAAGAAGCTGAATAACTTGGCGGATAATACATGGGACATAATCTTTTAAATGCTAGTTCCATGCTTCTCTGAACCAAAGATCAATTCATCATTCATAATTTGGCACAAGCTGACATACATAACTGGCAAGAAAAATATATTAGGTGATACAAATAGATGTTGCAAATATATGGTGTTATTATTTTCAGACAAAGAAGGGGATATTGTTATATTTCCTGTTCTTTCATGTTTCTGTTTGTCTGCAGTCCTGGCATCCTCAGATTGCTCTTCTTAAAAGATGAAAGGCATTCCTCTTCATTTAGAGGAAGAAATTTTACAAGAAACCATGAACCACAATCCACAAGGTACTCCTTACAAATGTCATCTTGAAAATGTTTTCTGGAGAACAATGAAATGCAGCTCTGACCCCAAAATACCTCCATATAGCAAGATCCCTGTGCTTCCTTTGGGGGGAAAAATGTCAATATTATTTCCACCTGGTGATAGATAATGCCAGGAGAAAGAACAGATAATGCTAGTACAGAAACAGTCTATATTTAGAACTAACTCTTTACACTGTTTAGACTATATCATAACCTAAAATTATCATGGCAAGAGACAGCCGTTATACATGGCAATCTGAACACTGCAAAGATTTGTCATTTGTTTTGAAAAAGGGAAAAGGTTAGAAAGTATTAGCCTCTGAAATATTCAAATTAAAAATACAAAATCATACGTGTATTCACAGTGCCCATATATAGTTTTATGAACCCTGTGAGAGTGCTTCAGTTTGTTTTGATTTTCCCTTGTTTAATTTGGTTAGTTTATATAAGAAAGGGAACTTTCTTGGCATAGTGAAAGCTATTAACTGTTGATTTGTAGACAGGCATGCTACAATACTGATGATAATACATTTATTTGCTTTTCGTGCATATGAATAGTGAGGGCCGCAGTCACCTCTGTCCTAGGCAAAATCTCTTGGTGCCACTTTCTCTTTCTTGTTTTTCCAATTGTACATTAATTTTTTGATGAGATGAATGTAAAAATATAGATATATCTAAAAGTGAATTACAGTCATAAACATTATATATAGGTATAAAAGAATATTGATTAAGCAGTGACTCCAGTTTGAAGAGACATTTCTACAGGATGTAACAGACAATCTGTAAAACAAAGCAAATAACTTCATGAACTGCACGTGCTCATTAATACTTTTTGCTGTCCCGGGACAAGGGAGGTAGCAGAGGGGAGCAGAAAGTGAGGACTTGCACATGTTATGATAAATATTTTATTCTCCTTGTAGCTGGTCTGACTACAGGGAGCAGTGTTGTATCGTGGTGCAGAAAAGTGCTCGCTTTGGCATACCGGCCAGTATCCTGAACACAAAAATGAGATGGCTGATTTGCATATGTGGACATAATTTGCATAAGATTAGAAACAACTGAGAGATGGACAGGGAAAAAAAATAGAAGGAGAAAAGGCACCATCCACTCCTTTATCTTTTCTCTGAGAGGGTAAGGCCCTTTCTCACAACAGTTCATAATTTTGCTCCAGCTCTGTACATTCCTAGTCTGGCTCTCCCTGCATGAATTGATTTTCATTCTCCATTCTGTTTCAAGTCAATCATCAACTTATTTTTTTCTTCCACTTTTACATAAAATTACCTGCACCAGGTCAGCTCAAAAGTCTACCTAGTGTAGCATCTTGTCTCTGACAGGGGCCTGGGGAGGGCTATAAGAGCAGGGCAAGCTAATGACATTTCCCCAGAATACTCTCTCTTCCTCCAATGATTTATGGCCCAGAGACCTGAACTGGAGGTGGTGTATTGATATGTAGTGGTGCTCAATACATTTTTCTTCCATGGGTTTTTCCATTCATTTTTTGATCCTAAGCAACATCCTGTGGCAAGAAAAATGACAAACAGCATAAGAATGCTCAAGGCCTGTCCTCCTGTGCTTAGAGTAGTTTACCTCTCCTATTGATTCTCCTCACTTGTGGATAAAGGATGCAGCACATCTGTTCTGCCAGTGCCTCAGAATAAGAATGAAGACACAATTCGCGAATAACACTTCGTAATTTGTCCCTGAGCTGGGCAATGGACTGCAGTTCCCAAAAGTGGAGCTTCATGTCCAGAACTACTTGCACATGCACTTTTGGGACCTTCTGCCTCAGTTGTCCCACATATAAAATGGAGGTAATGACATAAGAGCTGCACCTCCTTTTTCTAACAGGGCTTTTGTATGGACAAATGCATCAGAGAGTATGAACTACCTGGCCACTACATTAATATTACTATAACTGTCCATGGGCCCTGATGGGATGCACCCATGAGTGCTGAGGGAGCTGGTAGACGTCATTGCTAGGCCACTCTCAATCATCTTTGAAAGGACATGGAGAACAGGAGAGGTGCCTGAGGACTGGAAGAAGGCTAATGTCACTCCAGTCTTCAAGAAGGGCAGGAAGGAGGACCCAGGGAACTACAGACCAGTCAGCCTCACCTCGATCCCTGGAAAAATGATGGAACAGCTCATCCTGGATGCCATCTCTAAGCATGTGAAGGACAAGAAGGTGATCAGGAATAGTCAGCATGGATTCACCAAGGGGAAATCATGCTTAACAAACCTGACAGCCTTCTATGATGGGATGGCTAGCTGGGTGGATGAGGGGAGAGCAGTGGATGTGGTCTACCTTGACTTCAGCAAGGCTTTTGACACTGTCTCCCATAACATCCTCATAGGCAAGCCCATGAAGTGTGAGATGGACAAGCAGACAGTGAGGTGCACTGAGAACTGGCTGAAAGGCAGAGCTCAGAGGGTTGTGATCAGTGGTGCAAAGTCTAGTTGCAGGCCTATAGTGTGCCGGTGGAGGCTGATGCCCCCCTGGGATCAGTACAGGGTCCAGTATTGTTCAACCTCTTCAGCAATGGCCTGGCTGATCATACAAAACTGGGAGGAGATGTTGACCAGATGGCTGTGCTGGCATTCAGAGGGACCTTGACAGGCTGGAGAGCTGGGTGGAGTGAAACCCCATGAAGTTCAACAAAGGGAAGTGCAAAGTCCTTCACCTAGGGAGGAATAACCCCATGCACCAGTACAGGCTGGGGGCTGACCTGCTGGAAAGCAGCTCTGCAGAGAAGGACCTGGGAGTCCTGGTGGACACCAAGTTGACCATGAGCCAGCAATGTGCCCTTGTGGCCAAGAAGGCCAATGGTATCCTTGGCTACATTAGGAAGAGCATTGCCAGCAAGTCGAGGGAGGTGATCCTTCGCCTCTATTCAGCCTTGGTGAGGCCACATCTGGAGTACTGTGTCCAGTTCTGGGGTCCCCAGTACAAGAGAGACATGGAGTTACTGGAGCAAGTCCAGTGGAGGGCTACTAAGATGATTAAGGGACTGGAGCACGTCTCTTATGAGGAAAGGCTGAGAGAGCTGGGACTGTTCAGCCTGGAGAAGAAAAGGCTTATCAATGCGTATAAGTATCTGAAGGGAGGGTGTCGAGAGGATGGGGCCAGACTATTTTCAGTGGTGCCCAGCAATAGGACGAGAGGCAATGGGCACAAGCTGAAACACAGGAAGGTCCATCTGAGATGTTGTGGAATCTCCATCCCTGGAGTTATTCAAAAGCTGTCTGGACACAATCCTTGGAAACGTGCTCTAGGTGACCCTGACTGAGCAGGGGGATTGGACTAGATGATCTGTGATTCTGTTTTGTTTTGTTTTCTCAATACTTATTTCAGTGAAAGTTGATTACTCATGAAATAGAGCATGTATGTATTGGGAAAAGCACCTTATTAAGGGCTATCCCATCCAGTCCTATTTAACCTGTTGACAGTCTCGCCACAGTCAGCTAAACACTCTACTTTTCCCCAAGGCCAGATATTCTTTTTTGCAGATGAGGCCTCATACCTAACAACCCACCCACAACAGGGCCGCTTACAGCCCTTAATCTGTATCAGAAATGCCTTTGCCAAATTACTGTCCTATCTGCATTAAGTTGGTGGTGCATGCATTTGTCTGAAGGATAGGCCTATGATAGTAACTCTGTTTGCTAGCCCTTGAGCTAGCTAGTCTTTTTACCTTCATTGCTTGCTCTTGGAAATGAAGTAATGCATTTTCCTCCTCTTTGAAGTTGCTTGCTTCTTCTCTAATATTGCCCAGCAGAGACAGTAGTTTGTAAATGCTTTGGCTCCCACATGTTCTTCTGTGCCTGCATGCCTGCAGAAAAATCATGATTAACAAATGACATCCATAGCCTGCTTTTGATTGAGTGAGCTACTCTAGTTGGCATGGGTCAACTATGGCTAAAAGGTAAATAAATATGTTGTGATGTGGCAATCTCTAAAAGTAGAGAAAACATACCAAAGCCTCTTTAGCCATCCTACCAAGCCCTCCTGTAATTTGGTAGAGCTGCTCCCAAGGATATCTGCTTCACCAGGCCCTTTTGGCTTGCTTTCTCTTAGATTTAGTGATTTGGATTGGGCAGTAGTTTGCAAGGCTCAGCCATGGGAGACTCATTTAATTTACCCATGAGATATATGTCCCAAATGGCAAAGCCTAATCTACCTGGATTTTTAAAATGCTTGTTCTATAGCAGCAATACAAATGCTTCTCCAACCACTGGGTGATAGGATGTGACAAAGTCTCACTGAACCTCAAGGAGGGATTTATTTTCACTCCTTCTGCCTCTGACAAGTTTGATGTGGGATAAGGGATCCCCTGCTCTGGATGTGGTTACACAGAATGTTAAACAGTTGAAATATGTTTTGGAATGACCTGGCTGGAGAAGAAGAGAAGGCAGGGAACATTTTGGTGATTAATTCTGTGGTTTGAAATTTCCTTCCTCAACCTGAGAGGAGAAAAATATATAGCTTAGTAGAGAGGAGGAATGAATGAGACTAAAAGCTTGTCTTATTTAACACTAAAGCATTTAATAATTCTAGATGTCATTAAAATGATTATAGTGCAGGTTACCAATAGCATCATGTCATTCACCCTACTTTATGTTGCAAGTGCTACTGTTAACAACGTGAACTTTTGACCTTGTATGGCATGTCTTCCATCTCTTTAAGTACTTTATTTTAAGACTGTCGGCACCTTAATATTGCAAGTCACATCTTATCAAGCAGCTCAGCAGTATGAGTGTGCCAAGACATTTAACTTCATTAACCTTTTATTCTTTGCAGATTACCAAAAGCAACAGTAAGAAATGAAGAACCAAATGTAGTGCTGCTAGGACTTCCTTAAACTGTGCAGAAATTTAAATAATGCAGTGTAAAGAAATGGATTGTGTGGTTTCGATAAAGTATAGTTGGCTATGTAAATCTGTGTAGATTAATTCATATTGCAAGCCAGTTGTTCAGCCGGTGTAAATCAGTGTACCTTTGGTGATGTCAGTGGGATTATGATAACTTAAAGTAGCTGCAGATATGAGTATCTGCAGCTGTCTTCTCAAACTCTTTGGATCTAACCCTTTTGTTAGAGAAATCAACATGAACTTCACTGAAATAAATGGATAATACCATTATAAAGTGTGATTTGAGGCTCTTGGCATCTGGGTTATATTTTCTTTAGCTGGTTCTAAAGTCTATCCTACAGGTTCTAGTACAACAAGTGTGTTCAGATATTTCTAGTACTGTAGGTAATTTGTCATGGTAATGGGGGTGCAAGACTTTGTTTATTCGTTATGCTTTTTTTTGCTATTATTTCCCCATTTTAGTAAGCAGGTATGCAATAATGGCTCTGTGGAGCCATTGGCTAAATGAATCTTTGTCTAAAGACTGAAAGACTCTCATGCTGTGTGGGAATACAGTATTCTACACAGAACTCTGTTTTCAGATACCACAGGAAGTCAACACATCTGACTTGTACTGTAAATGTTTTCATGACTTCATTAAAAGATGGATTTGAGTGTCACAAAAAAAAAAAAAGTGAAGCTATACCCTGACAATTTTTCAAACACTTTCCTTATTGTATTTGCAGGTTATTAACAATACAGTAGAATTTGACTTGGGATTAGCGACAGTTCACAAAATACAAGAAGCTCTCAGAATATTGTTCGTCTCTTTTTACCTTCTCCTCTATTGCCATGTGCTTACCCAAATCCCTTATACCTGCTCTAAGGGATATAAAATGATATTAATCAGAATATTAGAGTTTCAGATTTGCTTACCATTAGACCAGCCAAACTGCAGGCCAGTGGTAAATTCCCTCTCATCTCCAATTCAACATTTAGACAGTTAAACTAATACAAGAAAAAAGTCAATAAAATGCAAATACTGACTGACACTATAGCACGAAAGGGCAGCATACCACAACAGTGATGAAGGACATAATGTATATTCAAAGCATGGCGATTGTCACATGTCATCACATGAGCTTCACAGATGGACTCAGCCAACAAACAATTGGTTTTAATTCTTAACATTGCTAAACCATAGCTTGTAGTCTGCTCACTGCTGTTGCAAATAAATGCTATTTAATCCCAAATTTCAAATTTTACTTCAGTTCAGGAAATAACCTCCTGATGCTGCACTATCTCAAAGACAGAGTGCACAGCTACTAGTATTTTCTGCAGAAAGGTTTCTTATCCTACTTTGAATACATGTGTAAGAGTCAATCAGCTCTATCCATGATTTAGCTTAAGTGTCTGCTATAGTTACAGCCTGAATTATCTGGTTCTTTTATGTCATTACTCTCTTCTTTAAAAAAGGTTACGATCTAAGTAGTTAAAAAGTAAAGTTGATTTATAAGGCTCAGTATCTAGTTGCTCTGCAGCAGAAGACAGTTTTTGAAATTCATGCTTTTAACAATTTGAAGTACATCTATTATATAACGCCTTCTTGGATGGATGTCTAAGACGCACACAGTTTTCAGCAGGCCTTTACACCAGCATTAATCTAATGAAGGATAAGCTAGAAAAAGATTGGTGTAAATCCTAATGGAAAACATATTTTTCTAGATTTTTTTTTGATTGAAAGGGTGAAAAAATTAGCTCCTGGCTGCTGCACCTGCCAACAAGATAAGTTAGTATCCCTGTATAGAATAGGGAGTGATTATTTCCTGTGCAGCCCAGAGGGGAAGCCAACTTCAAATCTTTTGCAGGTGTCACCTACAGAGGACCAAAAAGACAGGAAACACAGAATAGTTTTCTCAGGGTTTCTGAGTGGTTCAGGCTCTCACACATGCATGTATCTGTGTGTGTGTGTGTGTGTGTGTGTAAATATATACATATATATTATATATATGTATTATATGTATAGATAGATACACACAGAAGATACAAATATAGATATACACATGCAGACAGGTTATATATGTGTGTAAATGTGTAGTGTGCTGATATGCACACATATACATTCTCATTTTTGCATGTTTGTATCCATAAATCCATAAAAAAAAAAAAAGGGCCTAGTCCCTTGTGATATGATAAGTTTTTTGTGGCGCTTTTGCATTTTAGTGGGGAAAAAAAAAAAGAAATCATGGGACAATTTAGCCTGCTGATCAAAAGTCCCTTGCTGGGTTCCGCTGGGTTTTCCTCCTTTGTCAGGAATGGGCAATCCTCCTGACATAGTTGGACCAGCTTTTTTTTTTTTTTTTTTATCACACACTCTCTTTCTCTCACTCTCTGGGAACCGCACTCACACCCCCCGAGTCTTTAACTGCTAGGACTGCTGTCCCTTCGCAGCGGGCGGCTTCCTCAGCCGACGGGCGCCCCGGTCGGTTCCCAGGCTATACACACTCGCACACACAGTACTGCTCACGCTCACACCAGTCACAGTGACTCTAGACTTCTGTCTTACAGTCTTGCAGTGCGCCTTACGCTGATCAGGCTGCGCACTCCCCTTTCCGGCCGGGCAGAGCTGGGACTTAAAGCCCACTCAGACCCTGGGGATGGGACTCGCACCCGTCCCCTGGTACGCCTTACGGTGGCCAGCCCGCGCACCCCTTACAGTGCACTGTTACCAGACCAGAATTTAGAATTTAGGCGGGAATTTAAGACTCACCTTTTCGGTGCCTCTCGTTGCCAAAGATCCCAGGTGAACTCACCCGATGGCGCCAGATGATCGTTTGGAGACGAGAGGCCCCGACAGTGGTCGCCTAGGGTCCCACCTGGGTCGCCAAACTGTTATGGAAATTAGGCTTGTCGGCCACCATAACAGGGCCCGACCCTAGGTTCCCGCAGAAAAGTTCAGAGCCAAATCAAAGCAAATTAAATAACCAAATCCTAATGATACACGTGCAGTAATCACAGCTCGAGCCGGGTGCCTCCGAAGAGGGCCTTACTGATTTAGACATTACAGAAGAATCTGTCTTTGTTGCAGTTGCGGATACAATTTCATTTCTATGTCATAAGGCGTATCATTTTCCGTTGGTAGCTCAAACACACGCCTAAGTTTCGAATGCATGAGTTCTTCTGGTTTTGCTTCTTTCCATACTGCTTCCATATCTGAAGTATCAGCTGGAGCAAGCATAGGCTGTTTCTTTTTTCTTCTTTTTTTTGTTTTCTTTTTTCTTTTTTTTCTTTTTTCTTTTTTTCTTTTTTTCTTTTTTCTTTTTTTTCTTTTTTCTTTTTTTCCTTTTTTCCTTTTTTCTTTTTTTTCTTTTTTTTCTTTTTTTTCTTTTTTCTTTTTTTTTCTTTTTTTCTCCGATTGAATCCCACGTACCGAGGCTATAAATCCTGGTGGAATTCACCTCGGGACAGTTCAAACATGCCCACACTAATAGCATTTGGAGATCTTGGGGGGGGTATATCTCTGCCGTGCTGTTTCAAAGTCTTTTGCATTACGTTTAGCACGGACCTATCCTGCGGGGAGATTCCGTTTCCCACGACTCCCACGCGTTCCCGGCCGCTTACCTCCGTCCAGTGGTAGGTAACCTGTTGCGCGCAATGCCGCTTCCTTGTGTTTTTCAGCTGCTCGGGGCGATCCGGGGGGGCTTCCCGGAGTTGAAGGTGGCAGAGACTGATATAATCTAGCCGGTCTCTCCGGGTTATCCCGTTCCTCCTTATCGACTTCGGTGTCCGAGTCGACTACCGACGCCACTCCCTTTTTGCCGGGCTCGCTCCCTTTTGATCCACTGTCCCAAGACTTTCGAGTCCTCCTTAACTTTAATTCTTCACTTTGGGGTGACGTCAAAGGCACGGGCGGCTGAGGTGGCTGAGACGGAACAGATTGATGGTCCGCCGGCGCCGGACCTGGTATAATTGTTTCAAATAGTCTCTCAGATGGCGACGTAGGTGAGAATGCAGCAAAAGCAGAAGTAACTGCCGCTCGCTCACCTTTCATTTCTTGTAAAGTCTCTTTTATGAGTCGCCACAATGTAGCCAATCGAATTGCTTCTTTTGAACCCTTGCTAATTTCTTCCCAAAGGGCACCTCCGATATTCTCCCAGGTGGGTAGTTCAAAAGCAACGCCCACTCCTGGTATCAAGCCTCTATCCCGGGCCCATTTCAACAAAGTTTTTAATGTCCCATCATCATAAGTTAACCCTCTCTTAGAAAGCATATGTTGGAGGAGCTTTACCACCGCCGCTTCTTCCTTGGACAGAGACTCCCATCTCCTCCCCGACCGCTCACCTGTGCTAGGCGAGATTCCACCGTAACCCTCGCGACCCCTGTCGTGGCTTCGCGACCCTCTGTCGCGACTTCGCGTCCCTTTGACGTGGCTTCGCGACCCTCTGTCGCGGCTTCGCGTCCCTTTGATGCGGCTTTCCCGCTCACCCTCCTGTTCCAGCTGTCTTTATCGCTCAATCAAGCAACAGCAAGAGGGTCCCTGTTCAGGCGCCAGTTGCGGGAGATAAACAGACAGCATGCCAATCAATATGATTAAATGCTGACACTTTATTAAGCCCGAATAGCATCTTTTATATGCTTTAACCGTGGTCTCGTGAATCAAACTATACAGTGATTGGTACATGTTCATTTAGCACGCACATCTGAACAGTATGTGATTGGATAGCATGTACTGTCCACGAGGAGGCAAAGAAGCTCCCCTAAGCCCGTAAGTTTGTCACTGAACATCTGGGAGTTGTTTTTCTCGTTCCAAGGACAGTTTCTCACCACATCGCATGCCCTCTAGTAACCTTACCGGTAGGCCGCAAAACCTACTTTCACACTCTTGCTATTAGTATTAGGGCTGGATTGCTCACATGTCTGTTTTCCTCCAGATAATCCTCCACAACTGCATATGTATGTTATGTTCAGACTTACAGACACATGAGTAGTATTGCCTTTCCAATTTCCTTTCTCACGCCTGTTATGGTCACTGTACATGGGAACATAAATCACAAATATATGCAGTGAAAACATTCACAAGTGTGCATGTAACCACAAACATAGATATACGTTAAGTATATATGTGTGGGGAGAGAGAGTGGGAAGGAAGTGGAGAGAAGGGGGAGTGTGTGTGTATTTTGTGTGTTTTTCTCATGCACGCACACACGCACACATCATACACACAAACACAATTCTCCACAGATCTATTTTCCAATGCAACATAAACGAGGCCTCTGTTTATCCCAGGGGGTTAATTTGGTCAGACTTTGATACATGACTTTGTGCCTAGCGTTAATATTTTACTCCAAATGCCATATCATTTTTTATCTTTTATTTATAGTGATCTTCATATTCATTTCTCAACCAAGGAAGGCACTGCAGGGAGAGAAGGCATTGATCTTTAATTTTTTTTCTTTTCCCTTTGTATTGCATATTTTTGGCCCTTAAGAAAAAGCACAGACTGAGAGAGAGAGAAAAAGGGTAGGGAGGGATAGAAAAAAAGCATACTTTGGGGATTCTTCCCAGGAATTTGATGACCAGAAGCAGCCTTTTTCACCGAGTAGGAGATGTAGCTGTAAATAAGAAACAAGTTTTATGAATTTATCTTTAGAAGGGACATAACTTGTGCACTACTTTTGAATTGAACCCTGAATGTGAAAAGACAGGTGGACAGGAAACTGGGAAAAGGGAGATGTGAGCTTAGAAATGTGAATAACAAAACTCTGTAAATTTGCAATGAATTTACCGGCAGCACTAATAGACCAACCTGTTGGATACATGATTGATATTTAAAGGGTTTAAATCCTAACAAGATTTTTTCCCTTGAATAGTAGGCAACTGGAACTATGAATGAAGGTCTATGTTCTGTTTAGTGTAATACTGCCACTGAATAATCAATTTTTCTTCTGCCAATACAAATGAATGAGATGGATTGCCTAAATGCAGATATCAGGAATATCTTTTATTTTTCATACTCAAACCTTACAAAAATTGAAGGATCACTTAAATTCTGAAAAGTCTGGATTCCTAGCAAAACATTATAGGGACTTTCTTAAAGTATCATTTTCTTTCTTCCATTTTACTCGCCTCTTCACTTCAGTGCAACCTGATTTTTTCTTCTAAATCATACTTTTATTTACCTTGTTTGTGTGTGTTTGTGTGTATAAGCCTCTAATGGCACTGTGCTCTGTGACACAGCTGTAACTTCTCTGCCTAATCTTTGTTGTTCTTTGTTCTTTTGAGAAATCCTCAGATTTGACATTTGGGCAAAATATCCCATTAAAATCATATATATTCTGTGAAATTTTCAGGGCCTGGTCTCTCTCTAGTCATCACCAAATGACTGAAATGTCATCACTCTGAAATTCTGAAAAGAAATATTAAAGAAGTCTGTTCAGCAGAACCTGTTGAATCCCAATTTGAGTATCAGCACAGAAAAAATCCCCATAATAGCTGGAGAGAAGTAAGGATGGGACAAGTTTTAACAAGTCTGTTGAGATTTCAAATTCATGCTGACAGGCTTCTCTCTGCTTAATTAGCTGCTAGGCATTTTTGTGCATCAATCAAACTGCAGTGTAGAATCACGAGCATGGGTGAAGGTAAATGTAATGCTACACCACACTGGACTTAGTCCCAGCTTTGGGATGGTTGCGTGAATGCACGTGATAATAAAGAAGAATTTGAGTCCTCCACCATGGGTGCAATTTATTCAGTCATTTCCACATTCAGGCAATTTGAAGAGCAGAGGTCTAGATAGTCCCCATTACTTTCCATTCATTCTCTATTCACCAGGGGCAATCTGGTCCCAATGAATACTTTATTCTACTGTAGAAGTGTCTTGTGTATTTAAGGAAATCATTAACCTGCTCAATAAGAAATGTATTCAGCTACTCTTTTTGGCTTGATGCATGCAGCTATGTCTTGGGTGACGGGCAGGTATGCGTGTGTGTAAAGATGCGAAAGAAAGACTTGGAAGAGAATCAGTTATCTTAAGATCTATGTGCAATGAGTTACGTCATTGTAAAGAAAAAACTAATGCTGTTCTGTGAATTAAAGTATGATATCTAGGGAATTAAAATATGATCTCTCAGTTCATAAAGGTCCATTTTTGCTTTAGAAGTATAAAAATGTTTCTGACGAAGTCAGACCATATCCCTCATGTGTTGTGCTTGATTATTTGAGGAAAGTTTGCCCCCAAAGGAAATTAATCTAATATCTAAGCAGTTTAAATGAAAATATAAGTAAGGTTCCCCAAATATCAGAATTCTGCCCTACTCACTTCCTTAGGTGGACACAGTAGTGAATGGGACAATATAATACTGAAACTCTGAGTAAACAAGAGTTTAATTCCCTGAACTTCTTTATGCATTTTTGTGGACTTTCACTCAACATTTAGTGAACTAAATAATTATTTTATGACTCAAGGATAAGGCAGCCCTAAGTGTTCTGAGAAGGTTAAGTGCCTCTGGTTGGTGAGGAAGGTTGCAGGAACTTTGTAACACTGATTCTCAAGGAGCTTCTCATGTGGCAGCTCCTTATGGGGCACAGATTCCTCTCATCTACCTGGGTGCTGAAGTAAGCAGTGGGATTGCCCTATACATCCTAACTAGTCACTGGTGAGAAAGGCATTTCCAATAGGAGATTCAGGCCACTTAAGATTTGAATGTCCCTCTCAGAATCTCCTGTGATTACAAAGACAAGTCCCATTTGTCATGCCATCGAAGGGAGAGACTGCTCTATAGAGGTCTCCTCAGATGCCAGAATTAGACAGGGACATATGTGATCCACAGACCTTTCCTTCATGCTGTTAAGATGGATTCCCTGCATGGTGAGTTTCATGATAGGGAGGTTGTTTCGTTGCATGGAGGAAGTAAATCTGGCCTCAAAGCTGAGAACTGTAAGCCCCTCTCTTAAAAAATACAGAAGAGCCATGAAGTGATAACAGCTCCTGGAAGCAGCACCCTAGTCTGAATGTGAACTCTGGCCACATTTTGGGGGCACTGGCCCAGCTCCTCCACAGTAGTACCTGTGAGGAGTTGAGGACTAAGGGTCCCTTTATTTCCCAGTAACATCTACTGGATCCTCAGTGCCCCCACTCCACCCCTACCCCCAGAAGGAGCCTGAAACGCCAGGTACAACTGTTTTCTTTAGTAAAATCCCAGCTTTGTTTTTCGTTGTGTTTGTTCTAGATGCTCAAAACCCATTGACATCAGTGTATTTTAGATGCATAAATGGCTTTAAAACTACCCCTTAAAAAACTCCATATATCATTACTGAATCTATCAGTCATCTGCTCTCCCAGAATTATGCTACTGAATACATAATGGTGTACAACTTCACTATCACTTACTTCAATAGTAAGAACTGATAAACTAGACCATGGCTGAGGACTGTTTTCTGCAATATCTAATGTTATGGTTAGTTCTGCTAAAACTCCCTGCTTTTTTAAAGAGTTCTTAAGGACTCCTTTTCTGCCTGCTTCTCTGCTCTTTTTTGCATATCTGCGGAGGCAGTGGATACTCTTATAGGGTTAATTTTCTTAGCTTTGGGTTTTAGATTCATAGAGCACATTGTGTCCAACCTTAATATTTTACACTGTAAGCCATATCATCTTTTATCTTTTATTTATAGTGATCCTCATATTAATTTCTCAATAGCAGCTGGCACAGCAGGAGGGACAAGGCATTGATCTTCCAATTTATCCGCTACTCTTACATATCCTGAGGTCGAAGCAGCCTGGAGAGATTGATGGAGCTCTGGCATCAGTCCAGCAGCTGTGTGTTTCTCATGCATGAAAATCAACAACAGGAAACTGAAATTTGACAATCGACAGTAATATCAGCCACCTCTGTAATAAATATAACAGGATGCTCTTCAATAATTTAATGGGATATCTGGTATTCCATAATGAAAAATCAGCCATGTGAGAGTGTGTGTATATAGCTTTGTGAGATTCTGTGTATGTGTGCTTAGATGTGTACACATACAGCTGCAAACACCAATATACAATTTATTTTATTTACAGACCAGAAAGTCATAAAAGAAATCTATGATGAGATTAGTTGTATTATTTCTCTCCTAATGCAGGAAAACTAGTAAAATTAAAGGACTGTCATTATGTCTTCAACAGTTAGATAAGAAAAAAAATACATACATACATACATACATACATACATATATATATTCCCTCTAACCTTACAATATGAGTCACAGGGCTGCATTCTAAGTTGTGACTAATATCTTAGAATCATTCAGAAAGCCTGCTAGGGACAGGCTTCTGAAGGATTACACAAAGAGAAGACTTTCTTATTCTTGATCATTATATTGCTTGTAGTTGCACAACAGGGTTTGACAGCTCCTGCTGTATCACTTCCACTTTTTATCTTTCTAAAAAAACAAGCAGCTGATCTGCACTGTTAGCAGTTAGGAACCACAGACTAATCCCACTTTCTGACACCAGTACCATCTCCTATCCCTGGCCATATGCAGTAAAATATAATGATAATCATCTAGTGTTTGCCCTTAGTTGAATCTATCAACTCTAGGCAGATTACAGGGCTTTGTAGACATAATTTTACCTACAAGCTATATATGCACTCTCTGCTGAGTACATCTAAACCCAGAAATGCTGTCCTAGTTAAAAGAAGCTAAAAGTGTATATCTAAAACTTGGTTAGCTTAGGTATGGAAAAATGAAGCTGACTCATTACAGCACTCTGAGTAGCAGTTACTGCACATGTGCACACTATAAAGCGGTGCAGGCAAAAGTGCAGATTGCGCTTGTAAGTATGCAATATACAGGAAATGTTAAAATTATATTTTCTACCATGTCTGCTATGTAGCTTTAGCTGCCTAGGTCTGCTCCTCTTCCTCTTTCACTTGCTATCTCCCATTGGTAACAGCAGTGCAACATAACAACTTGTGCAGTCCCACCATAGTGCCAGAGCTTTCTGGCTCCTCAACCCATAAGTTAGGTGGAGGGAGCTGGAGAGAAACTAGGGGATCCGAATGCATCGTCTATGCTGCAGCTGATCTGCAAATTACCTGCTAGAGAGAGAGAAAAATGCTCTGCGATATGACCTGGCACAGAAGGTAAGGGGGCATGTTGAGGTTGCCACTTCAGGAATTATAAAAAAAAAAAAAAAAAGAAGGAAAAAATCCACCTTACACATGTATCCATGGCATGTGCTCTAAAGGTGTAATTACAGCCACCAGACCAGAATTAGGAACTAAAAAGAAGGTAAGACTCAGGAGCATTCTGGATTAGGGTGTCACAGTTGTAATCATGCTTCTGGGGAGACCTCTATTTGCTCTGGAGCTGCATCCACCATTGGCAGTATTCAACTATGTGTTACTTGAAGTAAATAAATCTCATTCCCTACAGGTTTTAAGAAACCAAAACAAAGGGAGTAGTGGAGCATCTTTTTATGAGACACTTAACAAGCTACAGAAGAAAAATTCCTCCACTAAGAACCCAGGGCACTCTGGCATTTTAGGAAGGCCCTGCATGGTCTGAGACATGGACTCATTCCCTTCAATGGCCCACGCTGTTTGTATAAAAGGTGCCATGTGACCTGTTGAGCTTTATGCTGTAATGCAGCTGCTTTAAAAAAGCTCACAGTTTTAATGGCCACAGTAAACAGAATATCTTACTTAAAGCTTGTAGCAAAAGGCTATGAGGGGCTCTAAAGTACAGCACAGAAATTGCAAGAAATCACTGTAAGCTGTTTTTCTATTTTAAAGCTTTTTGTGACTATGAAGACCTTTTATTCTCAGAAATTCAGACTTCTGTAAAGAAACGCTGCTTGCTAAGTATATTGACTAAGAAAGAATATGAAAACCTGTGAACATTTACCCAAATCTAGGAACATGCTTAGGCTAGCTTTTGTCAAGCTTTTAAAATATTCGAATATATTATTTTTCACTGCTGGCTCCAGCTGGGACCATAACAGGAAATGCTGAAAGAATGAGAGAGAGTCTCTTCTCATGGTATTTCTGGACATAAACAGTAATAGAAATGCCAGAGATTTCACAGGAGGGACTGCTTTTATGGTATTTCCTTCTGAATTTTATTATTTTATGGAGTTCAATAATGTCCAGGGCGCCTCAAGTACAGATAAGATGAATAGTATATAAAAGAACAAAAATGGATCCTGCCTCAAGGTACTTCCAATCCAATTTTATGCAATGGCAAAAACAAAGGGAATAGCAAAATGGAATGAAATGGGAGAAGACAGACTGGATAATTATGACCGGTTAATAACTCAGCAGTGGCATCCATGCTGCACAGTTGCTATCTGTAAGCCCATTAATTCTCACATAATATGTGTGTGGTAGGTGTGCAAGTAAAAAATGCTTTGCATTTGTTTGGGTTTTACTTTCTATTATCTACGCACTTCTGTCTCTGTAGTGATTAAACCTCTGAGACCAGGATGCTCAGACCTGCGGAGGATGGACAGACTTTTATATTGAAGTGAAATTGGAGAGGAGTCTCCTACATCACTGATATCAGTCCCCTGTCTTGACATGCAACCAAGTTGAGGATCCCTCACAAACATCTTGGAATTAACTAGAGTTTCCACAGACAGGCTGTTCTGCATGGTTGTTCCTCTGATAGTTAGAAATGATCTTCTAGTTTCCAGTCTAAACATACCCATGACAAGTCATAGATATATTTAGATTCTTCTCATATGATATCTTTTCCATTCCATATCTTCTCCATTTCCCTGATCATCTGTTTAGTGTGAATTGTACAAAATTTTAGATAAGGGATTCATTGTGTAATAACATTAGTATTTCTGTATATCTGCTCATGATACAACCAAAGATTACATGTAGCTGTATGCAAATGTTATTGAATAGCTAGCTCTCTGCAGATCACAATCAGTTAATATACAGATGCCTTTTTCACACCTATGATGCTGCCAACTTATCCAGCTTATTACTCCAATTCTTAGGATCATTCAGTTTTTCCTTTATGACATTCTGATCAGGCTCTATGCTTGGCATTGCTCTTCAAATGAATGTCATCAGCAAATTTCTTTAGTGATAACTTTTTTTTTTGGTGAGATCATTACTGAAAATCTTAAGTAAGATAAAATTTGTCTTAAGATCTTTGAAGAATTCCCCAAGTAACAACCCAACTCCGACACAGGCCATATCCTCCCTTTTAATGAATTTCTCACCCAGTGTCCCCAAATAGCATAAGTTAATTATTAGTGTTCTTGAAAGTATTTTAGTAACTGTAAAAAAATTGGAACATTACTTTTTTTTTTTTTCCTTTTTTCTTTTTGACCAATGACCAGCCTTCAACAGAAGGCCCTACAGCCTTGTACTCTGGCAACACACTATCCTCAAACAGGAAAAAATCTCTTGTTAATACCACCATATTCCATTTGCCAGGTCAGGGCAGCACCTTGTAATAACAACATAACAGGGGCATAGTGTGGGGAATTGTGACAGCGGACCTGGGGGAAATAAGCTAGAATGACAGGATAGGCTTTTTTTTATTCCAACAGTTTTGCCTGGAGGAGGGAGGAAGATGCTTCTATCAAAACCAGAGAGACACAAGGGCTGCATTTTCATTTTTCTGACTCATTCTTTTTCTTGTTCTCTGTTTTTACAAGAATGTTATAGCTTCTTGGGACACTGAAACAGTGCATATAACAAGAAGATGAAAAATGGTGACACAACGGTAATGTTTTAGTGTGACATTTTTTGCTAGCACACAAACAGGAAAGAGACAATTTTGTTTTCACTACTAATTTTAACTTTCCATATGAGGAAGGTTTCAGAATTACTGCCCCTTACCTCTATCTCTGTGGCCCTCTCCTTGGTCTAGACAACTCAGATGCTCTTATGAGCCCATCTCAGACTTTTGAAGTTTTGTGTGTTTTTTCTTCTCCTCTGGAAGCTTTCATTCAAAACAGTGTCTTACTAAAATAGAGAGTGAGAACCCTGTATATGCATATGCGCATGTGTATGTATTTTAGTATAACCGACAGCTGATATCATCCTGTCAGCTACAAAGAATTAAATCAAAGAATATTTTAAGGAGGAAATGGAACAATGGTAAAATAAGGTACTAGCTGAGAGAATGTGCTGGGTACTTTGGCAAATGGTCAGAATAGTTCCTGAAAGTATAAAATCACAGGCGTGGGGCAGAAGGCATGAGTCAAATTTGTTACTCTCTCTGGAAGGTGTTAGCAAGAAAGGACAGGGATGCCAGGACATTCGGCTTTTCCTGACCCAGAGAAGGAGTTACTGGGTAAGGTTAACTTACCAAAACTGGTATAAAAAGATTGAGATACAGGTTTCTTCTCTGCTATATGCTAGTTACTACAACATACGTTTTGGCTGAGAAAATGCTTTTCTGAATCACTTTAATCAGTGTTGTCCCAGGCTCCCTGTCCAGGCCAGAGAGGCCACAGTGCCCTAGTCCCTCGGGGTGGTGGGACGGGCCCTGGTGGCAAGGCTGGCCACAGGCCACCAGGACCCCCCAACACTGGCCCCAGGGAGCCCCTGCAGTACCCTGACGCTCCCCCAGAAAAAACGTCATGCAGGTGTTACACAGACTTGGGTCTGGCTTATTGCATCTGATAATTAGAGGACCAGTAGCCTAAAATACTACTGTAAGAGCGGTAGGAGCTGTTGTTTGACTCAGAAAGTAATAAAGGTAGTGAAATGGATAAAAGGAGAATAAAGTAGAGCTTGCCCTGTTATTGGGAAAACAGCCAAGTGCATTACTTGGGCATTACCGGATTTTACTAAGTCACATAAGTGATAATGCCTCTTTTCTTTGTCCACACAATGCTATGAGGTAGATTTTGAACCTGGATGTGCTAGATAATGCAGGAATTTACTGTTTTCTCAGATGTAAGTCTGCATGCTGCACTCATCATGATACTGGATGAGCACCTTCAGTTATTCACTGAACAATGATGTCAGTCGTATGGCACCCATTCTTTCCCCATCTGCCTGTTTCCTAGGTTGGAAAATATATCTGCACTGGACAAACATGCTTTGGTAAAAAAATTTTCTTATGTACATTACCTATAAATGGATATTCATACCTATGTATTTATAAATTAATTTTGTTTTAAGGGGGAGCTGGTGAGCTTTATAATGGCTCTTATTTCTCAAGATTTTTCATTCTACCCTTCTTGGGCTAGTGCCTGAGAGAGTTTCAGTACATCGTGTGTATTCATACTGGAGTAAAATGATACGGTTCCTTGGGAAAACAAATGCTAAACTAAACAGAGGATATATGGTCCAGATAGGAAAATATTGCTCATGTTACTGGTGTCACTAGCTTCAAATAGACTCCTTTTGTAAGGAGGCAATCGAAATCAGGGCCTTGATATGGAAGAAGTGGCAGGCTTATCTGACTTACTGTATGTACTTCTGTTAAGAGAGTACAACAGCTGATCTGCATTACGCTATAGAACCAACTTCATATCCTCAGATATTAAAGATACGAAAACCTCCATATCTTTATGGAAACTGTTACAGATTCCACAACAAAAAATTCCTTCATATGAATAGAATGAAACCAGGAAATAAGGTTACCCTTGGAAGAAGGACAGAAGAATATATACTGTTGGGAAGGAGGAGGAATCAAAATGTTGCTCCACTGTCCCTATTTAGGCTAAATCTACTGTCTTCTTGGCTGTAATGGCAATAACAATTTATGCACTGTTTTTTGAGCAAAGAAAAGAATCTTGACTATGACACTGGTCAGTACTCTATCATGTACAAATAATAAAAATAGTATATTATTTGGCTTGGGATAGCTCATATTATTTGATATTCCTATAAGCTTTCCACTACTTTTGAGCATTGATTGGTCCTTAAATGCTGTGTGGAAACTCTATACAGTGATATGGTATTTTGACACTTAAGTTTCAAAGTCCAGTTTATACCCACTGGAGAAATAGGATGTAAAGATCTAATGTTCTAATAACATACACACTATTACCAAATACATTTATTACCAAATAAATTACAGAGGTTTTAGGGTTAGACCTTTGATCTCTCCAGTCATTTGAGAGAGCTCTGTTGCATCAGTTTGTAATATTACTGCATGTCACTATTTTCCCAAGCGAACTAGCCACAAAAGAGTGACATCACATGTATGACTAATATACTGTTTTCAAGTCTAAGGACATTTTGCTTAAATAGTTCTAGTAACAGTTTTCTTATAATTTGTTGGAAAGCTTGTAGTGATCTTACCCTGCAATATTAAGGTCCCAACAACAGCATGCAAAATATCATTATTTATCTTCTCCTTTAAAAACTCACTTTTGGACTCTTAAGTCTAAAAATTGCAAATATACTTGCTTCAAAGCAATTTTTATTCATGATCCTGTATCTTAAACCTACAATTAAAAAGAGAGGATAATTTTAAGGACATTGTTCAAGCCTTTTATTAAATGATTACTTGTTTGACTGTGTTTGTTAAATGATCTCTAGGTGCATCCTACCAAGAAGCTGGGGATAAATTCAGGTGATCAGAATGTTCAGAAGGACCTATGTGACAAAGAATAAATGAATAATGGAAAAACGTGCAGTCTTTTCAATTTAGTTTAGTAAAGATTATTGATTTCAAAATAAGAATATTAGATGTGCCTCAAGATGCAATTTGTAGTTGTATCCTGGAAAGCAATTTAAAAGTTGTTCTTGGCAAAAAAGGGTGGGCTTTTCTGGATTTCCCATGAGGTCAGAACTCAGCACTGGAGAACTTGTTTGCCAAATACTCAGTATAAGCAGGTGTTTTTAATTTTGAGATTTAACATCAGAATATAATTTTAAAGATCTTAGTCCTATTGGTAGACCTATTTGTGTCCTCTTTCCCTTTTTCTCACTCATACCTTTTTTTTCTGCTGGTCAGTTGCATCTCAGTATGCTATTTTTTACTCTTTCTCCTTCTCTCTCCCATCTGTTACTCCTTCTCTTCTTTTGGATCTCTTATTTGAGTCTATAATTCTCTTTACTCTGTGGCTTGTTTCATGCTACTCATTCTCTGTATTGCTTTATGCTCTTTATCCTGCCTTATTCTGCTCCAAAGTTGTATTTTCTATCAGCACTGAACCAGAAACCCAGTGAAACTATGCCCAGCTCTCACTCACAAGCAGCACCTTTTTCCCATCATTTCCTCCCATCTGTGGACAGCTGTTGATGTTAGCTCCAGTCATTACTATCAGTCACCTTGCTGCCTTTTCCCCATCCTGCTGCCCAGCAAGATTTATTGTATCATCCTTCTCCTTACCTATTCAAACTTTTTGGCAGGTAAACATGTTGTAGGCTGCTTGTCAGTTACCATACTCCTCTTGCTCAATGGAAGGTAATTGAAATCATAAAAAATATAACAACCTAAGACAGCAATGAGGGAGTAAGTGAAGTGGAGCATGGGAGCAAAGAGAAAAAGCTCAACAGATTCATAGAATATCTCTATCTGTGATATGTTAGCATTTTGGCCAATAGCACATTATATCAAGACTTCTACTGCTTTCAGAGCCTTCTGGATCAGCTTCAGTTTTTCAAACTGATGCGTTGGTTCTGCACATTGGATACTTCTTGCTGTATAGCTTGGTCGAGTAGGAGGTATAAGTATGACAGAAGCATAGGTATAATTCTCAGTTTTACCTTTGTTTTGACTGAGGCACCTAGAGGAAATCAGTATCCTCATCAGTAAAATGGGAATAATAACACTTATCCACCTTTGACAAGTGCATCATGATCTAAGGATGAAAGTGCTATGTACAACTAAGTATTTTTATTATTACTACTTTGATGTGCAAATCACAGACACAACTGGCTGCAAATGTCTTTGAAGCTGTTCTGAAAAATCATATCATATTCCACTTCAGCAGTGATTTAATTTGTGGATTAGTGACATGACAGACCATAAGAGGCTATTTGGAACTTTTCCAGTTGGTTTCCTCAACATGGCTGCTGTGAACATGAACTTACTGTTCAGTAGACAGAAAATGCCCTCAAATTATTGTTACTGGTTGCATCATTTTCTCAATGAAAGAATTTGGGCAATTGTAAATCTTTTTGTTCATGTGATTAATATTATGTCCTGGCTCAATTACCATATAAACTATATTTACTGAACCAAAGTTGTTAGTGATGCAATCTAGCTACTTCTGCCTTCAGTCTGGTTTAGTAAGGATGCAGTTCCCTTTGGCGGTGTACAAGGCTGGTGTGCTAGAGGCCAACAGAACTGTTAAGGCCTACATTTGTCAGCAAATCCAAAAAGTAGCCCTTTGGCCTTCCAGTGAGACAATCTTAACTGGTGGGACAGTCCTACTTCATCTTTCAAGAGGCAAATGCAAAAACAGACATGGCCTTTTTGCCTTATCTTTTTGGTACAACTCCTTTCCCTGCATGTAGTTGCTTCAGAGAGCTGTATAAATTGCTTAAACTTTTGTGTTAACTAATTACTTCTGTTATTTATTAGTCAATAAATTGTGTTTCGTCCTTCCATGTTGTAAATCTGATACTGTGGTTGAAAAAAATGTATTACTGAAAAAAACTCTTCAGATTTATGGAGTAGTTCTTATAGAAATGGTTTGCAAGACCGAGTAGCATGTCAAAGACAAAGTGTGACTGGCGTTGCATCCTAGTTTGGTAAAGAGAAGCTTGGAGATGATGGTGCTTCTGGGCTCTTAAATAAGTGCACAGGAAGTGTAAAGATGTTCATATACTTTGCAAATCCAAGTGTTTTTTACAGGGCAAACCATGCCAGTTCATGTGACTGGATAGTCATGGGAATGGCCAGAATGATTTTCAGTAAGAATAAAGAGTTAGACTTGTCTTTTAAAAATCTTATTCTCTGTTATATAAAGTACTAGGATGGTTACAGCCATTCTTTTCATGAATGCTATAAAGTACAATGTTCTGGACTCTTGAATCTTCTTTAACACTATTCCTACAAGCTGTTATACTCAATCACAAACCAAAATGTTTGGATATAAAAATGTTTTTCCAGAATAGGTTTCAATTTATGTTATTGTTTCATAAAAACAGTGCCATTCAAAATGGATGTGTCACTTTGTATTTGGAAAAGGAGAATTTAAGTAAAGCAATCCAAATCTGGTTAAGCAGAAATACTGTAACAATAATAAATTTTAGCTCATAAGAAAATATTTAAAACAATGCTGAGTCAAACAATAACAAAATAAGACTGTCTGCTTCTGGATTTTCTCATGACTTTCCATGAAAAATATGATTTAATAGAAAGCCATTTCAAACCAAAGATTAAGAGGTTATGAAACTCCAGAACCTGTTTTCCTTTCTATAACTGCTTTAAAAGTGCAATATTTGTAACTTGAAAACTACTGAGCCATTTGGCTTCACTGTAGCTCATTTTGCAGTCCTACCAGGCTTACTTAAAGTGGGATAATGATGACTGTTTTACTATACTATGTATTGGAATGAGAGCCAATGTTTGGTATAGAGAGACTATTTTAAAACCAAAAGTGAGAGTCATGATTGAGATGTCAGTGGAAAAATTGATGTCTCGACTTCAGAAATCCTAATTCCTCAGTGGTAATTCTGCATCAAGATGTTATTTGTCTCTACTTAAAAAAAATCCTCCAGTTCTTAAAATGAACACTTCATTTCTTACTCACTTTGATACCTCTGGTCACCTTTCAGTTGGAAATGATTTTATAAAAAAGCACAGGAGAGCTATTATCTGGAGAGATAAGAACTGTCATATAAATGATCAAAATAGGCAAGGTAATAAGTTATGAACAGACAGATTTTATACTCATTGTCTGCTTCTGAGAAATTAGTGATAGAAAGGACCTTTTAATTATCTAATCTATCATCCTGCCAATGTTTATTCTTAACTTTTCCAGTGTTTTGAGAAGTTTGAGATAATGCAGATGAATTTTCCATCACAGTCAAGTTCTATGGCTAAACATTCCTAATGTCTTACACCGTATGCTCAATTACTTAATATTACCCTATTATTTCTCACACTCCCCTATGCTATTCTAACCTATGTTTCTTTCTTTTTGATTTTCTAGTCCTTGAGAAATTTAAGTATGTATACAGATAGGTATTTTTGAATCAGGAGAAGTATGAAAATGTTGGAGTGTTTTCACAGAATGGCAAGGTCAAAAATAATTTGATTTTAAAATTTTGAATGATTCCATTTCAGTGTATGTTTGAGTAGCTGCAGTGTCTAATGGAAGTTGAAGTGCAATGGTGCAGCCAGAGGGAAGATTGTGTCTTATAATGAGTGACGTAGAATGAACAATATGTTCAGATTATAGAGAAGGCAGACACTACACTTACTTCTTAAACTACCGCTGCAATGGGATAGCATTACGCTCCAGCCAGGTGATAACTACCCAGACAAAACAGAAGAAAACAAGAGTATTTAATCTGAAAAATTGTAATACTGTGATCTGGATTCACTTGATCCTAGGTAAATATTCCAAATCAAAAAATGTCAGTAAAGGATCTTCCAGGGAATATGTTAATTTCATGGAAATGTTGTTGTGTATATTGACATACTTTGATAGAAGACTCCTGACTAACGGTAATATTTATCAGTAGCTCCCCATCCCTTCAGCTCCCCCAGCAGATGGTCTGTCAGGGGTCTGCACATCTGTTTGTAGGGCTGAGGAGCAGGAATGCCAAAGCTCTGGTTAGAGCCTTGTGCCTAAAATTGTCCTAGATGACTTCTACTTTGAACCACCTGCTGGAGAACATCATTTATAAAAAAAAGAAGCCATCTAACCACTTTGTAAGGTTTTTCTGTACATCTGCTAAAATCACATTGCTTTCGTCACCTTTTTCCCTTGCTAGATAGACTTTGCTCTGTAATCCCTTTTCAGGATCTCCTTTTCTGGGGGTAGGGAGGTTAGTTTTATTAAATCAATTCCTTTCTCTCCTGCCTATCGTATTTCTATTCATCCACATAGCAACATTGCTAGGGAAGGAATAACAACTTAGAAGAAATTTAACGGTCTCTTAAATTTGAGTCATAAAGTTGGTATTTTATTGTTTCCTAAGTGGTGATATATTGTAAACTACACCTAATGTCTGCGGAAGTCAAACCATGGGTTTTCATCTACAGATAATTGAAATGACCCTATGTTTTAAGATGTAAGGATTTTAAGGGTATGGTAATCTTTATTGGCTAACCTTCAAGAAATTTCTTCACAACATGGGAAAGATACTACAAATGAAGTTATGGTCCAAGAAATTTTTTAATGGGCTCTTAATCTTGCTGTTGATATACATGATATGAAACAGACAAAGTACTTAAACATCTATATTTCATTTCACTCAACAAAAATTTCAACGACAGTCACATAAAATTGTCACTTAGCACAGAATCTCAGAATTTAAGGGAAAATAGCTTTAGATTTTGTTTAGAAATTAAGGACAAGGTTTTTTTCCTTCAGTGTAATAAATAGAGTTGCACTAGTGATAGATTTAGACCCTTTTATGTTAACCTAATATTATGCTTGACATAGACGGGAAAGAGTGTATTTTTATTGTAACAATATCAGTATATCCTATTTAAATCAAATGTCATTTTCTGCTGGGCTGATGGCTCTCTAAAATTAAAAAGTCAAATTTAAATTAAAAAAAGGTTAATTTGTTGACCTCAACTTTGTTTAATTGTTTCTAATGCATTTTATGCTAATTAAGCATGCTTTCTCAATAATTATAAGAGGGAACAGCAAAGCTTTTAAGGCTCCTACTAATCTAGCACCTTGTGGCTGCACGTTTCTAATTTGTTCATTTTAGTGTACCAATTATATGCATTATACAAATAAATATGTCATAAAGAATCTATCATTTCAGGAACCCTTGACCTGTGAATGCTTTAAATCAGATTAAAAAATAGAAAGCCGTATCATTTCTCAAAAATGTTGAGAGGAAGAATTGACTAAAACATTATCAGCATTGTCTAATGATGAGATCTCAAAGGCTCCAAATCCGCTGACCATATTAAATGTAATATTTAAGAAGTACAGAATAGCTCCAGAAATAATATGTTTTAGTCATTCCACATGATTCGGTATTTCTAACTTTCAGTGCTTCACTTGCAAACTTTCGTAATGGTTTAGAAATTTAGTTCTTCTGCTCCATTAATCTATAGCAATTCTTATATTATGTCACAGCAGCATTTTTGTTCTCTGAACAATCAGCATAGACCCAGAATATTAGCGTATGACTGTATTTAGAAATTTATCTATGGGCCTGCTATTAGGGAAAAAAGTTTAACATTCTGAAACTGCTGTACAAGTCCCGATGTATTTTCTAATAGAATAACTTCATAATTATCAATATCTTTCCAAGATAGTGTGGATGATTGGTTGAGACAGTTTTAGCATGCAAAGGCAGTTTTACTGTGACTTCATCTGGACCAGAATTTTAACTCTGTGAGTATCACGTCATGTAGCTTTCTAGTACCAATGTAATCGCCAAACATATGCCAGACTTAGACACGAGTAGCTACACCTAATTCCTTCAGCACAGAAAGGACTTCAGTGATTTTTCCCAATGTGTATGCTTTCGGTATTGCTTGTGTGCTATTATTGTGAAAAGTCTCATACTTTAGCCAACAGAAAAAAGTCATTTCTGTAGTGACAGTTGTAAATAGGGAAAGATTGAAAACTGTGATCTTATTTGTTTCTTTTTAAGTCTTTCTTCTTGTGGATTATTTTAGTAAAAAAAGATTTGAGGCAATCTGAGGGAAAATTTTATCCATACCTTTGATGACATTTTCTGCAATGTTATATTAAACAAAAAAATCTATTTTCACCTGGAAAAGTTCACTTTAGAAAAATGCTGAAACATCAAATGAAGATGCTATATTCACTTCTATATTATTTTACTGTATCAGTAGTACATAATTAGGTGTCAAAATGTAATGCACCAGTTTGGAATATGTAATTTTATTTTTATATGTTACTACCATCTTATTATGATATAATAGAAAAATACTTACGGATCCAAAACAAAATTAAATTTCTTATGATTTGTTTCTTGGAGAATTAAGAAAATCTTTTTTCTTGTCTTGATTTAGAGCAAGGATGACTTTTGAAATTCCAGAAGAATAAAGATGAAAATTCATTCTAGTGTGTTTGCATCATGATATAAATGTGATTTTTTTTTCCAAATAAGGTCAGCTCTGAAAAGAAGTCAAGTGAGTGAAATGCCCTACGAATGTAGTTACTTGTGTTTCCCTCTTTATAAAGACCATAAGTAGGTGAAAATTGCCCTTTTTACAAAGCAGAGCCCCTTCCTTAATCAGACTAGATAAAAGACCAAATCTGATATACATTATACATAAACAGTAACACAATAGCACTATCAAATTTTTGTCAGGCAATTAAACTTTATGCCAAGATAATTCAATTTCTTTGCTGTTTTATTAAGTTCTGTGAAAAAACTAAATCTGTTCTCTTCAGTAAATCACAAGTTTCACAAAGCATTTTCTAACTCTGACTCCTTGTTCTGCTATTTTGATATATTAAATATCCAGCAAAGAATTTCCAGAGTCATAAATCTAGAGTGATAAAATTAATCCTATTGCTGAGGAGAAATAAATATTTTATTGCAGTTTTATGAGCTTTTGTTCCCTTTTCACTTGCAAGTAGGTGTTGTTTAGCGGTACAAAGACATTTTGCTGCTGAAAAATGTATTAGAAACAGTACAGCAGTAATAGAATTCATATCTACAAAGCTGTTCACTTCTCAGAATGAAGATTCAAGAATATCCTAAGGAAAACTTAAAGACACTATTGTCAATAACAATACTACAGTGATTGTTCTTCTCATATTCTAGACTCTGGAAATTATTTCACTGTTATTAGTGATTTTAGAACAGAAATCCTCTCAAATTGCACCTGAATAATATCTGTGCAATCAGATCTGCTAAAGGCAAACGAAACATGCAACCCCAGAAATCAGAAATGCTAATTAATCATTTATTTCTCACAAGCAATTGTTCCTTAGGAATGTAAGGAAAATATCAGATTAAAAGTGTACGTGTCTTGATCGTAACTTGGTCTGAGGTGCTAAGCATTTGCCCTAAAGATTCAGTCTATTCAGGACTGGCACAACATATATTCCTTTTTAAATCTAAAATATATTCTATAAGACCAGGAATGTAGTTGAAGGCTTTAAGGGCCCTGAACATGTTTGTCACAATTAAGAAATGGGTTGGGGAGAGAGGAATGTAAAGGCAGGGATTCCCCGCTGAGTAGAGACAAATGGACAGGGATGGTGGGGTCTGGTCCTATATACTATACAGAGGGAATTGTTTCCATCGAAGTTCTGCTGTGGATAAGCAAAGCTGGTTAGCTGTCTCCTGTGATTGCATCTGGTATAGTCATTCGCAAACATGCAGAATGACTCTAAATGCTGCCATTCTGGTTTGATAACCGTTAACGTGAAGTTTGCACAGGCAGTATTACCTTCCTGGCACTGGTGACTCTGCGCTACTTAGTCCCAAAGTTTTCTATAGCCTTTAAAAATTTCTTCAGCCCAGTGACTGAAAATGGACAAACCTGAGGAAGAGATGACCCATGATATCATGATGGCAGTCTGTAAACAGACCAATGTATCCGCCTGCAAAAATGCACAGAAACACCACAAAGAATCAGATAGCCACAGAGCACTATTCACATTTGGGCTTCCACTTTTCATCAGCTACTAAGTTAGCCAAAACACTGTTTATTTTGGTGGAATACATGCCTGTGTTTTATGCTTAGTTTGTTAAAGAGCTGACCCTTTCAGTAAGGACCTAGCATACTTCAGTCAGCGCTGGTGATGTTCAAATTTCATCCTGGAATATTTGACAAGTTTTCATTTTGGTGTACTCATCAAATGAAATGGCCGTTTACTCATTCACATCAGCAAGTAGCAAAGCCTCAGTCTGGGAGGAAAGGGAAAAAAGACTGTACAATGGCAAGATAGGTTGAATCTTAAAACGACAGGGTTAAATTTACAGAGAGTCAACAGAAATTTTCAAAATTAGCTAAATTTATTGAGAGTTCTGGAAAAACTTGAGGAACGGAAATAGTATCTGGATGGCATATGATTAAATATTTAGTTAGGCTAAATACACACAAGGATCTTAATTCAGAAGGTCTTCTGTGGAACAGTGGTCCACTAAAATGAAGAGGGGGGACAGTTTTAAAATGTTCCTTTTAGCCGGTTGTACTTAATGATTTATGTGCTCTCCACTGTCCAATTTTGCATTCAATCCATGTCAGATACTGGGCTCTACTTTCCTACTTTTAGAGTTTATTATGAAAAAAGAAGAAAGCCAGAGAAGAGGACATGCATTGAGCAGAACAATATTGCAGACCACAAGTACTAAGTATTCTCCAGTTCTGTAGGACCTAGTAGTATGAGAGCCGCTGACCCGCTGCTGTGTGATCAGAAGAGCAGCACCGCACATCAAGTGTGTCAGTTAATGATCTATAAATACAAAATATTTAAATGTACTTTAGCGGAGGATCTTGACCAGAGTTTATCAATCACCAACCAGGCAAGTGGCCTAAAACTAGATTAAATCTTCTTTTTCTGTCCTGTAACAATTATTAAACAGTTTTTCTAAGAAACATGAAGCAAAAAAAACATGCTAGATTGGCTTGTTGTTAGAAGGTCTGTCTAATATGTAGGAGATAGGGATTCAGATTGCCTCAGATGGATATAATCTGATAGCACGTATCTGATACAAGGAGACAAAGAAGTTCCTGTCTGTAAAACCAGGAGAAAACAAAGTGAGCCCTATGAAGGGAGTCCTTCTTTCTTGTGTATTGCAGAGTGTAACTCCGTGATGAATAAATAAGATCAGTGCTGGGAAAGTCTGAAGATGTGGTAAGCTGGGGAAGAGCTCAAACCGGTCTGGGACGAAGGAGTCTTTCCTTCAGGATGGAAGTGACCATAAAGGGCCTAACTATATAGCACCCAAAGGTTCGAAAGCAGCTTAGAAAGTACTGTGTTGTTTCACTGCAAACAGTAGTGGAGCTTGTCTATAATAATAAGTAAAAAGGCAGTGTTAGTAGAATAGTAAACAAAAATTTAGGCATTAGCCATATTAAGTAATAGACATTAAGTGGGAGTTATTTTCCACATCTCTTTTTAAATAAAAAAATATGAAAACAGAAACCTGTACTCTAGAATGTGTTTGACTTCACAAGTTTAGGAATTAAATCTGCACATAATTTAGTGATGCTTCTGTGAGTGCCTGATTATTGCCAGTTGACATCTTTTATCTTGGGAGTATAAAAGACATGAGAACAAGGGGCAATTATGTATCTGTTTTACATGGGACCACTGTAAAGAAATAGCTGTTCCAGAATGAAGACAGTACCATTTAAGTTCATTACAACTTCAAACAAATTAAAATACTATAGAGGCCAAAATGAACTATAATGTGTATTATCACACAGTTCCCTATTACAGCTTTTTCCTGCTTTCCTCTGCAACATCTTGTGCTGCCTGGAGCAGACAGGACACAGGATTAAACAGATGAATGATGCTTGTTTCTATATTCCCTTAGAAAATGTGCTTTTTTAAAGCAGCATCCAGCCCAATATTGAATTCTTGTAGCTTGAAGAAGAATCACTTGTAAGGAATCTCATTCCTGTGTTAAAGAGGGTGCATTCAAGCCAATACCCAAGAAAACATGAGACTTACTGTGTATCAGATAGATTCACTAGTTAAGCAGGTGTGAACAAAGGCAAGATAACGTCTCTCTCCTCAGGAAAACTCTTCAGTTAAAGCAGTTCCAAAACACTTTTTTTCAGTTTTGGCACTGTTGTGGATGCGATGTCTGTAGAGAACTGCTTGTGCCACGAAATGTTACACCTGTTATAACATCACTCCAGCATATTCTTCCCACCACCCCATGCTTCTTCACAGAGTGCACAATTATAATATCAAATAATGTTACTATCTGCAGCTTTGCAAATTTGAATATTTGCAGCTGAGAAAAGTTCAGGTAAACCTCTGTTGCAATGTCTTGCAAAGTAATCCTGAACTTCCTTCGGACCGTGGGAAAAAATGGTAGAGCAAGCTGGAGTACAAGACCTTTTAAGCAATAAAATGTTTACTTAAATGTAGTGAGGGATGCCAAACTGCTGTAGAACAAGGGTGAACTGAGGTTAATGGCAACAATACATTACTGATCACACATCTGCACTTGCATAACCAACAGGAAACACTTTTATTCCAGCAGGGAGGCTAGATTTGGATTATGCCTGCTATTTCTGACCACCATTGTCAAGAAACCTATTTCCTGCAGTATTCTTAAAATCCTGTGTAGCAGGGTAGATTATTGTCTTTGAAATCTCAACAGTGGAATAGCATACAGTTCCAGTAACATTTCTTTTTCTGGTAGTCACAAATGTGTCTCTCCTTCCACCTCAAGCTACGATTATATTTTTTCATTCATTTCATAGGGATGACACTGCCTTTCTGCTACGTGTTGCCCCTGAAAACCCACAACAGCTGTGCTTTAACACACTGCTTGCATCCTTCCTTTTTTAAAATTTTCCCCACTACTGTGATAAGGAAGTTCTGAAATACAGAGGAATCAGACACTTCTAAAACAGACAAAACTGTACTGACTTGGTAAGTATCCATATTTCTGATGCAAAATAGTATGTAAAATGAAAACTGGCACAAGGAAGAATGTTATGAAAAGCAATGGGAGAACTGTGGGATATTTTTAATGGTGTGAAATGAAAAGGATTATATATTCTCTGTTTTTATGGCACATGAAATCACACCAAAATACTGGTCCTTAGGGTTGTTTTAAGGCTGGAGCTGACTAGAATTTAGTAATTTTTTTTATTTACTAATTTATGAAAAACAACGTTGGTGGGAGTGCTTTTGCTGAGTAAACATGACATATTCCCTAATGCCTGTGAAATATTTAACAGCTCAGAAAGTGGGATGGAGCTGGTTAAGTATTAATATTATTTAGCAGATCAGGGTGTTACTATCAGTTCTTAAAGGTCTACTTCATCATTTCTAGTCTTCAGTTCCTTTAGCATAGAGGTTAAAGAGATTTCCTGCAGCATGTTTATCTGATTATGTCAAATTGGCCCATTCACCTGCAGTACTTCTCAGTAAATGGGTGAGTTAGCTTGGCACTTTAATTTGACTGTTCAGTGAGCTGCTTTTAAAATCTAGACAAATTAGTACCAATAGCTTTTTCTGACATTTGGGTATTTTTATGTTTATTCCTTGACAATGAAAACATCTGTTTTGATACTTGAGTTCAAAAGCAGAAGGGACAGTTGTGTTGCAAACTCTCATCCCCTATTAGTCCATGTGGCAGCCAGCAGCAAGTGCAGTAAGACAGTTCAGGTTCTCAGCTGTCAAATCAGATAAAATCCTTTTCAGGCTATCATGTATGAATTCAGAATTAGTATTTCCTGGAAACAGGTGTTGAAATCTCACCAGGGAAGTGTTTATCCTGGCTTTTTAAAGTATTCACACAGGAAGAGGCAAGTTATAGAATTTTTGTAACATTTTTACCACTTTATTCCACTAGAAAAATGCAAGTCCTTCCAGATCTGCACAAACACACACAAGCATGAAGCTGGAAGTGGGCATATATACTGTGAAATAGGGAAGATTTTTATTGATTTATTTTTTTGCTCCCACGAAGCTCATTGTGTAGGCTTTCCCAGGGAAATAGATCAACACTGTTAAGTATGGTGAGGAAGAATGAAAATTCCCTATACATGATTTCCTTCCTTTTCCTTCCCCTATATCCCTGGCTACTGCCTTCATAAAAACACAGTGTAGATTTTTTGGTTGTTGAAAAGGGTTTCTTTTTTTTTGAGAGGTGAGGGGAGGTTGTTCTGTGGAACAAGCAGTACAGCATTATAAAAACTACAGATTCTTAAAACGCATTTGCACTCTGCTGAAATGGTGGTGCTGACCCTGCTGGTAGTTTCTTTCACTTGGTGGATTGTATTGCACCTCATCAAATGCTAAAGATGAGCATTGCCCTTCTCCACGAAAGCAGCAGATGCAGAGAAAATCATCACAGGAAAAAAAGACATCGCTCCAGCTCAGGTGTGTTTTCTATAAATTATGTTATGCAGTGAAACACAAAAAGTATATGTTTTTTACTGATAGAACATATTCAATGAATGGCTACAGGTAAGTCATTTGAGTACTGTATGTGTACATAATCCTCAGTACACATATGCTGCTGGCATGTCACCCAGCAGAAAATGATTATGAAGGTTTATGGCAACAAATCCTGTCATAAAAAAGTCACTGTGGTTTTTATTTGAAGCAATATTGCCACAAAACCCACAATTCAGCCCTTTAAAGTAACCTCTATACAAGATTTAGCACGTCCTGTGTAAGTTCTACAGCAGTCTGTAGTAAACTTCAAACAAACTCATGGTAGCTGAGCTGAATTTGACTTCTAAATTCAACAGTAATGAATTTACTTATCCACAAAAAACAATTCTTTCATCGAGGAGATTAATACTCTGAAAATGCATCTACATTTGTATCTCAGCTTTATTTAAATCTTCAAAAACATTTGGTTTTGATTTTTTTTTTGGTTAAGGGAACTGTGATATCCCCATTAAAAACATTGGCTCTGTTTTATACTTTCATGTAATTTATAATGGATTTAAATAATTCACTTTGAAAGAGGATTTTTTTCAATAAACTTTTGTCAAATTTTGCAATTTCTTTTAACAACCAGAAGCTAAGGAGCAATGCGTTATCAGAAATAGAATGAGTCCGAATCATGTGAGTTATGATTTCTTCAGGAACTCTTTTAGGCTTTTTAATTGACGGAAGTAATTTGGCCCTAAATGTACCACTCTGCTTTGCTCCGCTACCGTTAAAAAGACATTGGTGGGCAACACACACTTGAAACACCTAAAAGGTGCTGCATAGGCTACCCATGGTAAAAATAAGGGTCATTCCCAAAGCCTTCCCTAATTCATATTCCCTGAATTCTGTTCCAGTAATTTGAAAAATCATATTTTTTCTTGAATTTTGAGTTTTTAATGAAAGGCCTAACTTTTTTTGGATTTCAGAAACTATTTTTGGCAAAACTTTTCACTGTCTGAAATACAAAAAACATTCATGAGTTTTTTTAGTAAAATAAATTTTTAAAGTTTGAACAAAGTGGTATTTTTTTATTTAAAAATGTTTACAAATGCTTAAAGAAAAATAATTTCTGCAACACTATGCCCTTTTCTAGCACTGTTCTTTTTCCTGTAAAGTTGCATTACCTAAATTGACCTATCTGTTCAAAAATTTCTAATGCACATGATGAGCTGAAATAAAGATTTAAAACCCATCGGGAAATGTTTACATGGCCGCAACAGTGCATGGGACAATTATGTTTGCTCCTGCCAAAGTGCAATATGGGTGCTACTACCTTGTTGCAGAGCCAGTCTGAGGTTTACAGTGTAGATGCAGCTGGCTGAAGCTAAATGTCTAATCAAATTCAAGCTTCCCTGTGACTACCAAAGGCAATATGAGTTTAGGAGGGGGGAAAATATGACGTACTGCCTTATGAGAAATGAATACAGCCAGAAAACATACAGGAAGTGAATGATTGGCCCTTGTATGTAAAATACACTGTCAGCTAAAGTTCTAATTAAAACATTTAAGCAATAAGATCATCACTTTTAAGAATAGATGTCTCATAAGCTGAATAAGAGTCATGCATGCAAGTGAGAGCTGCTGCTGAGTACACCAATTTCTGAGTGACTTATAATTTTAATAATAAGTAATAAATAAAAAATGAGCCAATTTGAATGATAGTCAATTGATCTCCAAACTCAATTTCGCATAGGGAATTTTGTGGACCAAAAAGTCTAACGTTTTGCTTTGTGTCCTGGCAGCATCCTGCTAAAGGTAAGCCAGTGAACTTGTACCGAATGGCTGAGAGGTGCATGCCCAAAGGGGTGACTGTGGCACTGTATCCTGAAGTTTGCAAGCAGTCGATTATGCCCGATACCTGCTGACTGTGGTTATGCAGAAGGGGGCTTTTCATGGAGAAATGCTGACAGGTAAGCATTCCTTTTGATCACAGTGGGTTTCTAAAATAGCCATGTCCTAAATTTTTCAGGGCCCCATAAGGGCCATATCCAAATCCACTGAAGTCAATGGAAAAAATTCCACTAACTCCAGCAGGAATCTTTTTGGCTAAGACCTACTGTGTGTGTGAACTGCATTCTGTATTGCAGATGTGCCCAGTGTAGTGTGCACAGCCTCTGCTGCTCTCAGCAACCTATGCTATTTAATAGTGTTTTTGACAGTGTGCTCCTAGATCATTACTTTATGTAACTCACGTTTCAGATCCTGTTCCAGAGATTTTTTGTGCATAAGACTCTGCATTATTTACAGGTATCTCTGGTTTCTTAAATACTAAGCAAACTCGCTAAAGATGTCCACCAAGACCTACAAATCTTCTCAGGGAGATGCATAGTCCAGTAAGCAATATCGTCATTCACATAGCTGTGAAGTATCTAATCATATACCTTCTGGTGGCTTTTTGTCTATTACAACTGTTTTTAACTTAGGTTTAATTTCAAAAATCTACTTTAGGGCTGTGGTTGAGCAGCATGTTTGGTAAGCCACAGGCATTACTCTAGCAACTGTGGAAATCTGCTGCATGTCCTCTAGCACAAGAGTCCCTGACTAGGAACCACAGTCCCCCACTGTGTTGTCAGATCCACTCTCTGCTCTTTTTGGACAGCAAAATTAGATTCTGGACAGAATTCCATTAAAAGCAAACAAGCAAACAAAAAAACTAATTTGACCTCTTCTAAAGATCTCCTTCAATATGCGGAGAGGCTTGGGATTCTGTGGAAAAGTTTCGTTGGCACTAAAACAGCAAATATATATATATATATATATATATATATATATATATATATATATATATATATATATATCTCAGCTTCGCTGTCTGGAACTGTGAAAAGGATAAACACTTCATAAAACCTCCTGCCACAGAACCAAACATATTGAAATGACTTTTTATGGAGATATTGAAACAACAACAAAAAAAAATACACAGGGCTTGTTTCTCCTGAGGGTTCAATTATTTTGAGTGCTGGTAGCAAACTTTGATTGATAAATCTAACCTTTCCTTTTCAGGCAATAGTTTGATCACATAGTGATGAGAAAGAGTTAGAGAATGGAAGAATAATATTTGGATTGCAACAGAATAATGAAAATGCAGAGGCTGCCTTTGACTTTTACAAGGTGAGAAATGATTTCCCATTTTGATTGTGTGATGGCAAGAATCTTTTCTAAGAGCAGGCAAGTCTGGACTTTGTATGATGTTCTTAAATTATTTTTCAAAACTTATAGGATTTCTCCAGCTTTCCAACTAAACATTCATAATGCATCCAAAATGCAATTCAAGTTATTGTGGCAACATATGTTTCTCAGCAGCACAAACGACTGATGAAGTGGTGTGGTGACCGCACATCGTATGTGAAATACGAGCTAAGAAAGAAAACTCTGCAGCCCACAGGGAAACCCAGGCAGCCTTTCTATCCAAGGGAAATTTATGATGTTTTCCACCTGGGCTTACACAAATAAACTCACCAAAGATGTCCATTGTGACCTAACCTGACACCTCTATAAGTCTTTTCAATTGCCCCTTTACACCAGTGTTTTTCACTCTTCTCTTCTAAAAGACTTCTTTGGCAGCCTGAAATCCTCCAACATTATTTTCTTCAAATCTTCTTTTTCCTTTTCATGTAGAATAAAGAGAGGCTATCAATCAAACAAAATGAAGATTGACCATTTAGGTTTATTTTATCCTCATAAATTCCCTTCCATAAGATCCTTATTCACTACAGACCAGGGAGCTATGCCTAACCGTGCAAGCAGTTCCCCTGGGGGTGGGGAGGAAAGGAGAGGGAGAGAGAGAAAGAGAGAGCGTGTGCACATTGACAAAATTTGGCTTTAAAAAGTAACCTTGGCCATCACGATTTATGTAAATCGCCTACAATTCTTAAAGCTGTATTCTTGAAATGTTTTCTGTTTCCACAAGCAGTCATAGGATATTACTTTGAAATCCCTGAATATTTTTGGAATGCAATTAAGTAATGACTTCATTGCCTTTCATTAACATTGTTGCTTACTGATTCATAAAATAATTTTTGAGTTTTGTAAGAGCATCTCATAAATCATTTTAAAAGTAAAAATCTTAGGCGAAGAATTAACTGCACCATCCAACTCAGTCCACTCCAATGAGCCAAAATTTGAAGATGCATCTTCTCTATCAGAGTCATACTAGTGCAGAGGGGTGGGAGAGTAGCCAGATCAGTTGGTAGCTTATCTAAAAAGGCACATCATGATTTACCCAGTGCAGCTGTTTCAGCCTGAACATTGTAGTAGGACATGCAAACACCAGTATTTACCAGCTTCCAGACATGAAGTGTCAGAGCACTCAGAGCCAAATAAAGTTGCCTCTAGCAAAGGTATGCTGTTGTGAGTGTAGTCTGCCTGCATATGCTCTGTCTACCATAGCTCAGCCACAGATGTAACTTAGCTCTAATGTTTTAGTTAAGGAAACCATTGCTGCAGCCTATGAATAAGTACAGCAAACTGGATCAGTGTTAAACAGTATCGCACTTGCAGGCAAATAAGGCTAATGGATCAGCCGCTATATTTCTACCTGCTTTCACGGATTTTTTCACTGCCCATTTGTTTAACGTAAAGCTAGTTTTCTGAAGCATGGTGTGCATGCACAAAGTTTAAAAATGAAGAGGTCAGATCCTAGATTTGTAGCTCTGAAGAATTAATTTACACATACTATGCTGTCAATATCTAGTATCCAGACTTATATTTATCACATTTCAGCTCCTCTTTCTTGTTTTACATAATGAAATGAGAGAAAATATATGTTCAGAAATGCACTACTGCATACACATATCACATATATTTTGCTGACATCTCTGTGATATATTGCAAAACCATGTGTAAAGCACATTTTTCCAGCAACTTGGATAATCTTCCACCTTCTAAGCCATCTCCTTGGATTTACTAATGTCCCAATCTCCAAGAAGTTTCATATTTGTATTCAAAAAAATAACAATCATCTTCTCCAAGACTCTTTTCTGATTTGGCTCAGTTAATGAATTTTTCCCTTTAAATTACACATCACTTCTAATTATGGCCCCTGAGTCAGTTTCAACAAACACATTTCAAGCTGATTAGAAGAATTCTGGTTTTGCAACTGATGTGCTAACAAAACTGAGCCTCACAACAGTGAGGCTGGAAACAGGTGAAAAACTGCCGTTTACTTTTGAAAAATAAAGCCCTAATTCTCCATAGACTTCCTGTGCCAGCAACACCTGAAACATATAATGGCAGGTGGTGTTATACACGATGAACACTTAACGTTTTTGCTGACTCCCAGATTTTAAATGCATCTGAAAAGAGGAAGTGCATTCTCAGAGGGGCTTCTAAACTTTATGCCTACAAGTCCATGTACGTATTTTAACTGCACTTGTCCAATACAGATCATGGTAAACTGTACAGCTGATGACTTCGTTTGCACTTATTTGTAACATTTGTATGTGATTAAAGTTAAGGGCTAAATTTTTTTCCACGATATATGAATAAGACTTGGCATAGAGCCTCTTCTATTAGGACTTTCTAGAGTTAGAGGTCACTTTCTGCAGCTTGGATAAGGTTAATGACTCTCTGAAACACAGCCTATTAAACAGTTCTCAGAAAGCAAGGATTACTCATCAAGCCTTTAGAGCTTTTTACACATGAAGAAAACCAAGATGTAGTTGACTAACTACTTTATTGCATCAGTCCTGAAAAGTTTCTGTTTTATTTCAAAGTTTTTCCGGGCTTTCTGAACAAAGGTCCCCATTGTTGCAGCATCTGCACAGTACTAAGAGGAGAGCTTTGCATTCATTGTTATTTTTGTCCTCTGTATCAATCAGTTTTCAAGCCACATGTATTGTTATCTGATAAGATCCTACTTTAGCCATCAAACAACAACAGGTGAGACTGATTGATTGCTTCCTAGATAATCAAGGATTTATATACACCAAAAAAAAAAAAAAAAAAAAAGCCCTATAAGGCTCTATATGACTTCGTAAAAAAAAGAATAACATGTCATGGAAACAGAAATTATAACAGCTGCAAAGTCAACAAAAAACCCCAAAACCCCCAACATATTATAACCTACGTTTAAAACAAACAGTGACCATAATAAACAGAGACATAGAAAAGAGCAAAGCTGTTGAACCTGGGAGTGAGGGGCAAGAGGAGATAGTCTTGTGTATAGCTACACATAAGCAGGCACTGAAAGTTAGGTTTAGTTCTGGTTATTATGATGTTCTTAGCACCATAATGTTCATTTATTTATACTAGTGGGAGCTTCAGGTACATGGCATTCTCCAGAATTATGCTTGAAACCTTATTAATGGAAGATATTCTTAAAATACTGCCATTAAGCAAAATGCTCATTTTAGAAGCAACAACACATTTCTGTTTCTCTTTAATGCAATATCACAGTATTGGGAACAACATTTTTTTTTACTATTTAAGTTTCTCTTCTGAGTTGGTTTCGATGCTGCCAAACTTCGACCACTCAAGCTGCAGTTTTGTGCTCCATGGAAAGAATGATGTGCATATAAAAGAAAAACAGAAAGTCTTTTAGGAGTTTGGGGCTTGGGGAATACTTCACGGGCAATTAGGTAGAATCGGAGGTGAGACTGAAACTGGTCAAGGAACTTGGAGAGGTAGATTGGTCCTGTGGATAAGAAACATGGAGAAGTATAGCTGAAAAAGCTGGGCAGATGTTGGAGTAGGAAAGAGTGGAAAAGAGGCATGCCTTGTAAAGCAAGCAGATGAAAAGCACGTGAGATGACTGTGCAGTGGACACTGCGCTCTCGTAAAGGGAGCTATAGTAGAATGACAACTGCGAAGTGCCACACAGGGCAGGGTAGTTCCCAGGGCAAGTGTTAAATTGGAGGGAATGAAGCAAGAGTAGATCATCTGTGAGAAAACACACAGAAGAGCTTCTAACCACTATACAAAGCTTCCCAGCCTCAGCACTCCAGTACTGTGACAAAATAATCTGTGAAATCCACTAGTCAAATGTAAATCTTATCTAACAGGTCTACAGAGTTGATGATAACCTACTTTAACTACCATTTATTTAATGTATTCAGTGGCAGAGGCCTGTGCAGTAAATCTAACACTTTTGATGAGGAACACTGTTGTTGATATGAAGTCACATGAAAGGGTTTTGTTTTGTGGCATGTTTTTTTAAATTATGCACTCATATATTCAAACACCCCAGAGCGAGAGAATACGAATATTGCAAATTTAACAAAACTGTCTTCATTGTTTTAAATTAGCCCATGTGTGATAATCTCATCTTTTTTCTTTCTTTCTTTTTCTTCCCGCTATAGAAACTCTATCTTATAAAATGCAAAGGGAGATCTACGTAGGGATGAGTGAGGGTTGGATAGAAAAGAAACTCGTTGGCTGTAAAATTTCTGACTTATTAATTGAAGAAAATGAAGTGTGAGGTGAAAAAGGTAGGTGTTCTTTCACACCAGAAGCAAAGGAAATTCCTATGTGATAAAACACATGCCAAACAAGACAGTTAAAGTAAACTTTCCACATGTGGTCATCCATTTTTTGTTTTCAAGGTATCTGATATGAGACATTGAAGTCTGATTATCAGAAGTGATTAATACTTCTCTCTGCAATGGAATTCATCAAGAGTTCTGGCTGAATATTTAAGTAAGTGCGTGCCATATTAAAATGTAGTACTCTGGGGGAAAAAAAAGTTGAGTTGGTCAAGTTATTTCCATAAATGGAATTTTGCTAGTTATTTTCTCTGGTTCTTAGTTTCCCATCAATTGGAAGAAGACCGACCTGAATTGTCACCCTTTCAGATGTGTTGCAAAGTTAAAAATAGCTGTGAAACATAAGCTACGAGCAACTCCTAGCTTCTGATCCCCTCTAATGTTTGCTGCTGCCCATATCTTCATAGAGAAAGCTCACAGCTAAGAACGTTTCATCAATGCTTGTTCTCAATGAACTACTTTGGGGGGTTTTCTGCTCTCACTGTTGCATGCTATCAATCAGAGTCCATCTGAGCTGAACACTCCCTGCTTTGTCTGATGCTCTCTTCAGACACTACTGAGTTTTGCAGATGATGTCATGCCTGTGCCAAAATCTCTGCTAACACAGTGCTGACCATGAACTACTCTACATTGATTTTCATATTCTGTAGTAAGCTTGCTACTTGATACTGAGTTTTCAAGGATGCTTATTATGCTTATTTTAATGGAATTGAATTTAAGCCTTTATTGTTGCCAGGTTGATGTGCTTTGGATACCTCTACATTAGAGTTTCAGCTTGGATTAGGAGCGAACTTCCACTAGACCCCACTCACTCTGTGAGCTGGATTCCTTATATATGAAACTAAACTAGAAAATGTGCATGAGGATTCAAGAATACCTCGTGTACTCCAACCATGAATGGGCATTCAGGTCACAAAGCCAGGTTAGAACTAGTCTGAAGTAAAACCCCCAAAACATGTATAATGTGGACATTGGGCCCTCTAAAGATCTGCTCCTATTAAGCCATACTGATTGCTAATATCAACATAGCCTTTGTTTGTAGCCTTTCAAAGCTATTGTTCAGCATCCAAGATATCATCAAGAAATACCAGGTCTTCTAGGTACCTCTTCTAGTTTGTGGTCATCCCAAACAGTGCAGAGAAAGAAGGCATCTGTTTCACACCAGCATCCAATTAAAGAACTCAAAAATCTGGTTATTCACCTTTATCAACTCCTTCACATTTTTCTATCCGTTTCTGATGATGCTGACTTTAAATAGAAATCTCTAGGATGGAGGGATGATTTTGTAATACAGAAGCTTGCGGGAGTTTGAAAAATCTACAAAGTGATGATGGAGAGAGACTAAGGTTGTGTCTATATCGATAAATTAAAATGTACCCAGGACTGTACCTACACAATGAAGCCAGCTAGCACAGAACGGTTCACATCTACGTGATTAAGTTTTCTTAGCCTCTAAAACAGTATGGCTGCATGAAAGGCCCCATGGATGTTCAAACATCTAAACCCTGTCCAAGAAGCATTGTGGAAAGAAATGCCAAGGACTGGTTTACAATTGCAGGCAACTGTTTTTCAGGTTGTGGGAATGTTCCCAGGCACTAGTTTATTTACTAGTAAAGTCCATATGTTCCTCCACAGTCCTTAGGGTCAATATAGATTTTATATATGACACTAATTTCCATATAAAGTCGGTATCTACTGTTTATCTCAACTTGTATGACATCAGACACTTACTTACATTATATTACTTCCTAGATCTCAGAGGCAGAGGGAGGGAATGGGAGGAAAAAAGGAAGCAATATAGTGCCAACCTCAGATCTAAAAGGTGTTACAAGCATAGCTGACATTTTATTTCACTGTGAAGTTGTCTGAACTTTGTTATCCTCAACTTTACAGACTTTGTACTGCATAGGAGAGCTTACACCAAATCATTGGCACTTACTTAACATTTGACTAGATATATCTTTTCATCTAGCTCCTTTTCTTGCTCTCTCATCCTCTCTTTTGCTTTCCTCATTCACACCTTTCATTTGTACAGGCAATTTGGGTTCTTTAAAATGGTTTGTAGAGAAAGTTTTCATGTCCCTTTCTAACCAAGGCATTCTGAGACTCAAAAATACTACTTTCACTTTTGTGCTTTTACTGCACTTGTTTGGAATTCCGAAAATGTAGTGGATCCAAGACAAATCACTTTTCATACACACAAGATTGGAAAATGCATACAAATACAAAAAAATACAACAAGAGGCTAACAATGTCTACATGTTTTCTTAATTCCACGTAAAAAGTCAATGGCAATTTTGTACACGAAATTTGCAGGCTGGGAGTGGTGGAGGAGTCGAGTCATTGGCTCATCTGAGCATTCTACTAAAAACATGAAGCAGAGCTATATATCAACATTTCACATGTGCTACTGAATATGTTTCATTTTCTCCCTTTAGGCTGCTTTGTACCTTTGGGACCTGATTGACAACTGTTTTGATTTTCTGCAATGAACTGAAATTTTAAATTAACCTGAACAAGAAAAGAAGGAGAAGAAGATGGAGTGAGAACAATAATACACAGCATTTACTTCTTGCCTTGTGTTTAGCAAGGAGCTTTTGCAGTTGAGGTTTACTTTTCTCTTCAGAGTAATGGTAATGTAGATGTTCATCCCAGTGCATCTGTAAACTTTATATTGTAGCGAGTAGGCAGTCACTGAAAAGTGTTTATCTACTGTATTCACTTGAGAGCAAAATAAACATGTTGACCTTCAATTCTTCCCCTTTTTAGCTTTCTTCTTATCAGAGGATGTCAGCATTTAGCACAAGGACAAATGCCTGCATTTTTGTGAGGAATGTAGACAATGCTGTCATGAAACAAATAGCCTCTAGGAGGAAAAAAATGGAAGCCTTTCAAAAGGCTTAATGTGTAAAAGAGGCAGTTTCAGTGAACCCATCACTCTATGTCAAATGCCTAAATAAGGGGAGAAAAGCCCTTTGGAGAAATAGATTTCCCACTCCCCTGAACTGCAATATTTTACTGAAGCGTTTATACATGTGTCAATGATAAAATCTTAAAATCCTTCATCTATTCTAATGCAATATGCATTTTCCTCTTTAGGCTTATTATACCACTTATTTTCTTAATTATTCATGATGTTTAGCACATGATATGGTACAGCGACTGAAAACAGAAGCCAGCCTCCTACAGAAGCATGTGAGCTGAATACCAGATATGGTTCTTTCCTACCACATATCCTTGATTAACAATTTTAGACTGGCTAGTATTCTTTTCTTCTCCTTACTCTTTTAGAATCAAGGTAACATACCATCTAAAATAGCTTTAAAATTTAATAATTCCAAGGGTAGTAAGCAATATAATTTGCACTGTTCTGGTGGGAAAAGGATATTTCACACTTACATAGTTTTGGAAAGCAATTGCATCATTTTAAAGCTACAGGAGATTTTATGTCATTGCCATAACTTTTGTCTGTAAAACTTGTTGTTGATTCTCTCCAGTTTTGTCCTTTTATGGACCCAAATTTGTGAATATCTTTTGAAAATATTAAGGAAATCTATGGGATAAAGCCTCAGACCTATAAGGAGGAATGTGTCTTTAGTCACAAAACTTCCAAAAGAAATATTGGAAGTCTTGCATCTGTTCCAACATGCTGCCTTGTTTGCAGAATAACAGTTACTGCTTTAGCAGCTTCTATCACCATATGTGTACAATAAGTAAATGAACATAAAATTGAATGAACACATAAAAGAGGGCTAAACCCACTCAGCTTAACAAATCCATTCTCCCGCCCGCTGTGTGCTGGAACACGAACAGAGCATTGTTTGGATCATAAGGATTAGTAAAATAACAGTCTTGGTGAACAACATGGTCATGTGGATGAAATGATTATTTCTTAAATCAGTGTGTGATAGCTGGGATACTAGTAATTGTACTTAATTCATTATGCTGATCCAATGACTATGGAATGCATATAATTATTTCAGTTGAACAGATCAGCAATTATACACAAAATAAAGTTAAGAATGTTTCATCTAAATGAATTGTGAGCCTTCTTTCTCCCTCTTTGGTTAAAAATGAAATCACTATAATTAAAGTTTTCTTTACAACCCATTTCTATTTCAAGAGCAAAATTGATTGTCTTGTGGGAAATTAAGAACAAACAAGGTCTTTAGTAATAGAACTGGAAGGAAGTTGGGATAGAATTACTATCCCCATTGGTTTTACATAAGAGGCAGAGCATCAAACCTCAAAAGTGATTGTGATTGATACTCTGTGGTCTCATAACACCCGATGGGTTTTGGGCCATTGCACCCACAATGTAAACAGTTTCATTGCTACACCATTCGCATGGCTTCTGCTGGTTCAGTGTGAATTAAAACATTGTAGACTTTATCTAATCCTAATTTTTTTCCATCTTTGAAATTGAGGTAGAAACTGCTTTTAAGAATTGTCAGGGTTAATTAGTGAGACTGTTGAAAGCTGAATAGGTGTATTCCTACACAAAACATTAGTAATTGTCCTCATTGAAATAGCCTCACTTTTCAAAAGTCCAAGGTCATTCTTTCTTCCAATGTGTCTTTCATCATATACTTTGATAGGGATAGTTCATTCTTCCTTATCATATTTTGATTGCTGTATAACTTATCTTTAATCTTTCTCCCACAAGTACTTGTGTAGCGCACAGCAGGTAACACAAGTCTTGCACTCTGGCACATGAGTGAAAGGTATAGAAAAGATGAGGCAGAAGGTCTGTTTTTTTCCTTTTCCTTGTGACATCTAGTTTCCAATTTCTAGTGTAATGGTTCGAGACCATTTTACACAGTGGCCATTGAGCCCTTCCCAATAGAAAATCTTTCCTTACTCAAATGTTCCTTTTACATAGAGAAGAAAGAAAGGTGTTACACATGAATGGAGAATGAAATCATCAAAGGAGAAGCTTAGCACTCTGTAGCAGATGAAAGCAGCAATAGCAATATGTTTGTACTGCTTCAAGTCATAGTAGTTAGAAATGCAACTCTATTGTTGTACTTCTATGTGACAAGTTCTGCAGGGGATGTTTGGGAAGAGAAACAGGACCTTCAGGTACGTTCTGCACCCTTACCCATGTGAAATGAGTGTGACACCAAAGATAGCCCCAGTGCAAAATCGTTTTCTTCCCCTAAGCAACGATGAACTTGTGAACCAGAGAACCACGATACCCCGCTTTTGGCAGTGACACATCACTAAGCCAATCTTGAGGTCTCTTGTCAATCTTCCCTCTTTTCTGTCTTCAGCTTGATTTCATTTCATTTTTCTTCTTCACTCACTAGGGTGCTAAAGAAGTAGCTACTTACATTAGAAAACAGTTTGCTTTGACACTGTGACCTCAGTTCCCCTGTCATTAATATTATTGTTACCATTATTATATGCTCTGAATGCATTCTAGTTTTGTGGAGTTTTTCACCTGGCTTATGCTGCTTGTTTTTCTCCTTCAAATGTGAGTCAGAAGTGAAATATCAATATTTATCTCTGTATTCATGTTATGATTGACACTAGTAGAAGTTCATGATTGATATAACTTCTGATTCTAAACAAAATTCTGCTCAGGCTTTAAACAAACCTGGGTAAACTAAGCGTAATCTTAGTTCTTTTCTGGAGGAGCACTGTGTGCAGTGTTTGTATTCTGACAATGTGGATGTTTTTAGAGAGGTTGGGTTTTTTTTTTTTTTATTTGATAGATAAGTTTTTTCTTTTTCTCTCAGTGACATACCAGCATGGATCTCTCTGTTTCTTTTCTGTTTCTCAGCAAACCTATTTGTAGTGGCTTGTACCTTCAAATCAAATAACTCAATTCAGGCTTTTGTGGTTGGGAAGGAGTCCACTAAATCTGGTTGGGATTTTTTCAGTAAAATAGGTTTATTTGTCAAAATGAAACCTTTTCACTCAATTCTAGAAATCATTTTTGACAAAGATGTAATTTCTGTTCGAAACCAGACACCCACAATATAGTCCATCAGTTATGACACTCACCTCAGATGCGGGATTATATCTATAGTGATCTTAAGACAGCAGCACAGATAGCATGTTCAAACGCAGTGTGCTGCTCAATGCAATGTTGCTGGTAGGACACTGGCGTGTTGCTGTAGTTATCCCCACTGTTCTGCTGATGGCTTAAGTTCCACCTGTATGGCAATGCCACAAAAAAAAATATTTTATGACCTGTTCAGAAAAGATTTCACTGTCATATGATCATAGAATAATTTAAGTTGGAAAGGACTTCTAAAAGTCATCCTGTCCAACCCCTTTTCAAAGTATGGGTGACTTAGAGCAGATTGCTCAGGATTTTGTCCAGTTGAGCCCTGAATATTTCCAAGGTTTGAGATCCCCCAACCTCTCTGGCTAACCTGGTTTGACCATCCTCATGGTGAAAAAATTTTCCTTGTATGTAATTGAAATTTACCCTGTTGTTATTCCCTTGTAATATAACTGCAATGGCAGCTGAGCTATACGGGAGCAATTAGATGTGTGCAGACCATCTGTGTGGTAAGTATGGTATAGTTGGTAATGGGGTATAGACCAAAAGTGTGGATTTGCTCTTCCAGTCCTTCCTGAAGCTCTTCCTCAAGCCCAGGCTTGTGGCTTGTTAACACAGTGTGGGAACAAACACGTATAGACTTCAAAAGGTGAGGGTCCACACTTGGAGTACTGTGTAGAAAGAGGCTGGGAAGACAAAGCTGGTGTATATGTTTCAATTCATATTTAGTTTGTGTAGAGGGAACCAGTACAAATAGGAGTCACTGGGAAGATGTGTCTCAGAAGAACTGGTGAACTTGTGTTTACAGATCTCTCCTGCAAATAAGCCCAGTAAGTTTCAGGTGCCTCGTCTGAATGAAGAACAACGCAAAAGGACAATTGTGGAATCAAGAACAAGGATGCCAAAGGACTAGTCTCTGATTTTTTGAAATGGTTTCACTGCAATACAAGATGGGAACCCATTAAAGTGGTAAAATCTAAATGGAAAAATGTAAATACCCACTTTCCTTGTATGACTACATTTTAATCTCTTTTTTTACTATTCCTCTGGTTTTATTGTTTGTTTCTGATAATGACATTCCTTTTCATATCTGCAAACAGGAGCAGCTAATTTATGCAATACTTCTGAGTTCCTAACTCATGTTCATTCAGCTCTTTTGAGCCCAGGTATATTCCATACTTTTAAAGCTCTGAAAAACAGCATAATCAACAGAAAAGCTCCAGTCCACTGTACAAGTTTGTACATAGTTTTGCATTTTGTTCAAGAATTGACAGGTTGAAGAACGCAAACTAAACTTTTCCTGAAGCAAGGTGCTTCAAGTCTCAAAGGGGAAAATCCCATTTCAATTTATGACTGATGAATGTGTTTCATCACAAAATAATTTTAATAATCTGAGCTGTGTAGGTGACAAGTGTCTTAGTGAGGACAAGACTATTCAGAGGTTTTGTGTTCCATCCTATTAAGATTTTGTGTTCCCAGAGCATGATTGTGGTGAACACTGTACAAGATCTGTTTTCGTATTTACCATTACATACACAGAAAACAATGAAATTCAAGTACAGCTTGGTGCTGAGCAGTTGGGTGAATATAGACTAACACTTCTAACATTTTTAAGGACTCCTTGCTGCAAATAGTTCTGCTGTCAATGCAAGGAGTTATGGAATTTATTCTAGTCATGCACAGAAATTGTGACTGTGCTGGGAAGGCTCAGGGCTATGAATTTCAAGATGGACCTTTCCAAACCAGCGAAAAATGCAGCAAGATCTCAGGTGTTTTATTGTCAAAGATTGAATGTGTAACATTACAGTAGGCAGGATGTTGATTATTCCTAAATGAACAGTGGTAAAGCTTGGTTCAAAAAGCCGTGACTTGATATTAATTATCTTGTCAGCTTTTCCTGGACTCAGTTCTCTCTTTCATGTGCGGTAACTGATTTCAAGTTCATCAGGACTGCACTGATTAGCTAGATATCCATCAATCTGATTTCCAGGATATCTTGGCTAAGTTGTCTCCTTCTGAGTTCAAAGGTAATTGTTCTTGACTGATAAAATGGACTATCAGGAGCTGTTAACATGCCCTCACTGCCATTTAAGTATTTCTTTGAGAAATTTTAGCTCTGAATGGCTAGAGATGTCCTACAATGGGCATGTTACCTACTGCAGAATCTTTCAGACATGGCGTTGGCAGGTTGTCTATGCACTGCTTCCGACAGCCTCCATGCAGGTGACCAGCATGTACTTGGCAGCTGTTTCTCAGATATACAGGCAAATAGAAATGCCCTGTGCCTCCTTTTAAGGTGAAGATACCTGAAAATTGTTTTATCTGAGAGTAGCTCCCCCATGCCAGGAAATAAGCTATTTGTAAAGCAACAGGGATGGTGCCAGAAGTGTCTATACCATTTGCATTAGCTAGTACTTTCCCCACCTCCTTGTTATGCACTTTTTTTTTCTCTCCTAAGCTGACAGTAAGATTCTCTCTTTATACTTTTTTTAATATCATCATTCTATTAAATGCAAACCCCTCTTCCCTCCCCCCCCCCCCCCCCCATATTTTCTCCTTTCGGTTTAGGTCCTCTACATCCACAGAATGAGACATTTTCCCTAAGCCCAAAAGCTCTTTTCAGCTCATTTTATAGTACATCCCCACAAAGGCTTCCTGCTACACGAGGATTCAGCTTGGAACCAGCCAATGTCAATTGCAAGGATCACTGCTAAGTCCCCTAAGACTTCATCCTCTTGTCCCTAAAACTGCTTGGACATGATGCTCTTAGCTCTCACTGCCTCAAGGAGGGAGGGAGACTGGAGCAAAGAAATCAAACTAATGTGTCTGATGTGTCAGTGCACAGCGTACTGCCATTAGGACATCAAGCCAGCATGATTTATTAGCAATTTTAATTAATTTTCTGAGTCATTTCCTAAGGGCTCAATTCTGTAATCTTATTACTATGAGCCTAACATGCTATAGTAAGACTATGCTTTCTAATCTTTCTTTTGTTGTTAAATACAATTTCTTCTTTCATTAGGAAAGTCTTGTGATGAAGCAGTTTGCTCTTTTTCATGGTGAAATATTTCTGTGTGCTTTCATTAGAAGTTAGTAAAAATTATGTATTAGAATACATTAGTTCTCAACACAGAATTCATCTCCTAATTTTCTCCTTTATTCGTTTATTAGATAATAACGCTAGAAGTGATCCATGTCCCAATTTTAAAATAAAGACGCCATATATCTAAAGTTTTAGGTATGGAATAATCTCACTTAGCCCCAAATTACTTTATACGCACAGGACTAAATCTTAGTCCCATTTAATTCAGAGGGATCTGGATTTTTTTTACCCATTTTAAGCAAATAAACTGTGCTCATAAAGTTTTATGTATACATTATAAGCTGCAATCTATCTAGTGTGCTTTACTGCATTCTTTTTAGCCTCTGATTGCTATAAAGCAGAAAATTTATTTAGTAATTGATCTGCTAAAAGCTAACTACTTTTTGATTATTAGTATTTTTTCCCCAGGATTTACACAGCTTTGCAGTGATATGGATTAAGTTATTTTTATCACATCTGACTGTTCATGAGCAGTGTTTAACCATCGTAAGTTGTACAATACTCTGAAGTGCTGCTGATCTGACACAGCCATTAAAACTTGACTTCTTTTGAGTTACCGTGGTATTTTTAACTTGGCAGATTAAAAAAAAAATGCACTTTTTTGTATGACAAATGTATAATATCATTACTCTGAAATAGAGCTAATTATTGTAATTATTCAGTATATATACACATTACTAAATATTTCAATTCCCACAGCACTGTCAAGTGCAACTGTTACAGAAGTGGAAATTTTAGAGCACAGCATTTTATGTAGAAGCAATGAACACAGTTTTGACATAGAAGACTGCGAGAAGAGAATCAGGATTTAGCGCCCCCCCAGTTCAAGATGAGTGTCTCATCCATGGGAAAACACTCACATTTTCACTAAAAAGGTGACTGTACAAATGTACCTGCAGCCTTTAATCTGCCCAGTGCCTTTCACAAATTTAGAAAAGCAGATGAAGCATGGTGTCTGAGTGGCTTAGCTGTGTAACAAGGTGTGTGTATATATATATATATATATATATATATATATATAGTTGTCAGTAATAGTATCAGGACAACTACTTTGCACCCTTGGTAGGAAAATGAACACATTATTTAGAGAGAAATGGGTCTAACACTGCAAAGAGAAAGCAGAAGACCCTGTGTTTGGTTGTCACAAAAGACAATTTGTCCTGAGTTGAGAACAGGCAAAAAAAAAACTGCATGGAGAAAACAGCATGGCAGACTGAGAGACCATCACTGCTCATCTGTAGGCCCATATCCAAAGCTCTTGGAAGTCTATGGGGAAATTTCCCAGAAAGATTGGTGGAGAATTTTGAGATGATACAGGAATTGTGCTCATCTTCTTTTCTTACCACTGTCTGGTCTTTTAACAAGGGCAACATTATGCAAAGATGTTCAAGCATAAAAATGGTCTAAAAAGTCACTCTCCCCAAGAAGTTTGAAGCTAAACCAGCAAAATCCCAAGCCGTATTTCTTCCTGTGGTACTGGAGAACTTGGTGAACTAGGCCATTCAGCAGATCCTCAACGACGACATGAAAATCCTAAATCCACAGATACCTATTTATTTGGGCTCTTGGAGAGCAGAGTGATGAAAGGAAGATATAAGGCATCTGGTGTCCACATTTTCACATCCAAATTTCATCATGGTGATATACCACCAATTCTCTACTTACTTCAATGATTATTTAGGGATTCTGAAGTCACATCAGCAATAATTTTGTCAGAATAACATACATCTGAATTAAATGTTGATGGGATTATTACACCAAGGAGGACGCTAATGCTTTTCACCTCTCCTTAAAAGGAGAATTGACCTGTGAGTATACCAGATTACTTTACATGCAAAAATACTGAACAGAGTCCTAAACTTCATGACAATGATAGAACAAGGGGAAGCAAGATCAACTGACTGTCTAGCTGAGTCAAAACAACATGAGTTTTGTATAGTATTAATAAACTAGTTGGGATATGTACATCTTACCTTTTCTTTCTTTGGTCTAAGGTCTAGTTCACAGAACCTTTTCAGATTAATACATGCTGTAATGGATTAATTTATTCTTCGTCAGTCTCACTGCATGTTTCTCTGCTGTAGTTCTTTTTCAAATAATAATTTATTTTGTTTAGATAATCAAAATGACTACAGCAGGGTTTTGTAGGTTTTCAAGAGTACTAGCTCACATCTTTTATGGGAAACAATTGTGTCTTGCCCTCTTTCCTGGGGCTAGTAAAAGAAGTGTGAGTGATAACCTGGTTACAAGGAAAGCTACTGCTAAGAAATAGCAGAGAAACCTGCAGGAACAAAGAATATGTAATAAGTGCCCAGTCAAGGAATCCATCACATGAAACACCAGTGGTGTTATAAGGGCAATGAGTATGCAGCAGATTCAGAGCCAAGTCTAAATGAATCTAGTTAATAATTCTTCCTCTTCCATCAGTGAAAAAAGTAGATTTAAACTTTGTGGGACTTGGTGCCCCTTTCTGATGTATAATTTTGACTACTTAAGAAGTTACAAACTGTGGGCCAAACTGAATTGCACTTGTTAAAATGGTACCTTCTTCAGAAACTGTGACTTACTGTTAATAAATAGTGAGATACAGGAGTTAGCCACAACTTTGGACCACCGTGGTAATTATTGCGTGAGCCACAGATGGAGATGGAGAGGCTCACTTCATCTTAGGAGAGGAATAAGAAAGTCATTCCTCCTGCTAAAGTATGATAGGGACAAATCAGTTCTGTGCTTTTTCCACCCCAAATATAATTGGTAAGAAACTGTCCATTCCATGAGCTATACAGCAGGTTGTTTTGTTTCAGTGTGCTATTTAGCAACATCAGAAAAAAATCAAACTTTGTACCATATGAGAAAAGCAGGTTTGTGTCTTACCCATGCAAGAACACAGAGATATGTGCCCTGAAATTGGTCCAGAGCATCCAGAAAGAGTTATAAAATTGTTGTATAATAGCCAGTAACATACCTTCCAGAATGCCCTAGAAATAAAGGATATGGATGGAGTGAAGAAAGATAGTTTGTGGGCCACATAAACTTTGTCAGTCAATTATATTACAAGATTGAAAGGAACTTCAACTGTCACACTTATCTTTGAGCCTTTCTGTCACTGTTTATCACTTACAATTTTTCTTATGTCTTTCTGACCCTACATATGGGGAAACTAATTGACCATACACCAGAAATCATACAAGACTCTCAAACACATAAAATTCCAGGGAGAAAATAAGGCAAGCTGGGACACTGTATTTTAATGTAGCAAAACCATACCAATCTTAGTGTGTGATCCAAAGCACCCATTGTGGAAGGTTTTCTGTTTTGTTTCTTTTCATTTTGTTTTGTTTTTAACAGCTTTATTTCAATTCCTATTGATTGCAGTATTTTAAAGGGACTGAGCCTCTCTTTTACAAAAGCGATATTTATACCTTCATCTCCTTTATACATGCGCTTAGATTATTCACTAGGTATGGACTGAGAGCTGAACTGTAATGCTTTTGTGACTGTCAGGACTGTATTCAGGATGCTAATATAATAAAGGAGAGTTTTGTCAAAGTAAAAATTGTTATAAGGGCTATAACAGTACAAGTTGCAGGAAGAAGAGTGTTTTAAGCCGTCTCGTGACTTTAAGGAAGGTGACATCTAACCCTTTTCTGCTCTGATACTGACAGTGTTGCAAAGCACAGATTAGGACAATAATGTTGATGTCTTTCGCACTCTCTTTGCATCAACGCAAGATGGGCATAATGGAAGCCAGTGGCATTAAAAAGACTGAGGTACTGTTTTGCAGGGTATATAACTTTAACAGACACCAGTATTACCTATATTCTTATAAAAGTCTGACACCAGCAGTAGCCTGGAATGAAGAGGTGAGCACATCCCTAGCTCAAATGAGAGCATTGACAAAACCCTCCAAAATCACAACACAGAATCAAAAGTGGGAAAGGAGAGAAGGCTTGAAGGAGGCAACAAAAAAGAGAATGCAGACACAAATCAATTAAATGGATTAAGTTCCATCCAGAAAAAAAGAAAAAGCAAGGAATAGACACTTCGTTATTTGAAGCTTTTGGCCCAGTAGATGTCGAGGAAGGCAGCATACAGCTTGCAGAGTGGTAACAAAGCTATTCAACTTCTTTCTATACTACATCCCTACAAGTAACACAAACAGCTTTTTTTTTTTTCCAAGCCAGACCCCATACTGCTTGTAACTAGACATTCCTGGCCCATTTCTAGTTTCTAGAGCTGACATTATTTTTCTCTATCATCTCACATGTTCTGTATGGATTAGATTGTGAGATTATAGCAAATGGAGCATGAGACTGGTTATTAACTAATTCACTGTATTTAAAAGCAAAGATTTTAAAAATAGTTGATGTTCTGACTACATGAGACCTAGCATCCAAGATTTTGTATGTGTTCCAGGCCCTGTAACCCAAAAATGACCTCTGAAAACCAGCCCTTCCTTCTTAGGTCTGTGCGACTCTACAACATTGCACAGCATCTCCAGCTTGTCTGTGGAAAAAAAAAAATAACTGCATCTAGTGCTGATGGGTAGATTTGATCCTCCTCTGTTAATTGACATTAAAGATGAAAAACTCTCTGGAAATGAAGAGAGTCACACTGGTGCCCCAGTGATGTAAATGAAAGAAAAACTCGGCTGTATTTTGTGTTTTGTGTAGTGATCTGGCATTTGAGAGCTGATATTTCTCATTGAATTATCTTCAGAAAAGGAATTTCCTTGGTGGCTTTCATTATCACAATAAAGAGCAGAGCTGATCTGCAGGGCAGCGAAGTGCAGCTAAGGAGAACAATAAACAAGTGGCGAGAGGTCAGTTTTCCGGAGTCCAGGGAGAGCAGGCTGCAGACTCCCTGTACAAGCACCATGGAAAATGTACTTCCACCCCTGCAAAGGGAATTACATCTGAAGGAAGAATCAGCTATTGATTAGTTATTCTCTCGATACATAAAAGTTAAAGAAACATTAGCAGCAGACTCTCTTACAGGAAAAAGTGAGATCTGTTGTTTTCCAAAAAACACACTGAGTATTTTTGTATCTTCAATTGTAATAATATATCCATACCATTATAATACATGAAGATAAATTATGGAGAAAGTCTCTGCAAACCTTGAAAAAATTTCAGCCTGTTTTTAGAAGGACAACATTCTTTGTCCATAATTTTGAGTACTGTTTTGTTTTTGAAGAAAGGAAGAGGGCAGCTGTTCCTGGGAAATGGCTGTCTAAATTGGATTAATGACACTATATAACCAGCATGAGTTTACTTCATTAACTAGCGGTAACATTTCCCACGCCTTCAATTAACACTGGTTTTGCTTAATCTAATATTAGTTAAGACACGATATGATCAGAAAACATCATTGCCAGCCAAGTGTTCCTCAAACAGGACTGATTTATCTCTTTGGCACCTCATTAAAATGTAAACTATATTGAAATTGATTTTCAACACTTTCAGGCAGGAATGTCTGTAATAATGTTAATTTGTGAATTTCCTCTTTTTTATATATATCCTGTATGCTGCGGTTGCCATGTTCAGCCGGAGGCTATTTGTATTGTGCAGACAGAAAATGAACAGCGAACATTTATTTCTCATATCTTTCTGAGGAACCTGAGGCACATGAAGATATTTGTGCTGTAACAGGCATAGTCAATCTCCTTCACTCCCTTTAGTCACTATATATCAACAGCAAACTCCCAGCTAGTCTTGCTGCAGCAATTAACCTGCCAGGGCTCTCTGCTGTCAGACTCAGTAATAATAAATTCCCCCAAGTGAGAGATAGAGCTATAGATCCTCACCCTGCAACTTCCATAGTGGCTGAATTATTCAGAATCAGCATGATTAAAGAGATGACGTGGTATTAGTTAAGAAGACATACTTTTTTTTTCCTGGCTGAGGTTTAAACCTATTAAGGAATAGCAGTCGAAGCAAGTGGTTTTTTTCCCATCAGTCCACAGGTCTTAAAAAAGGGATTTCTAGAAAAACTATTTACAATGCCCATCATTTTAAAATTTTAAGGATAAAAATGTAAATACCAAAAGGGAGTTGGCATGTTTAAATCATAAAGCAGCTATAAATCCAAGAACCAAATAAAGAAGAATGCAAATTCATTCAGGAAACATAGAAGCCAAGGTATTAATTTGGATAAAATTGGTAATGCTGGAACTGCTTTTCGAAGTAAAAGATATCCTTACTAGTGGTAAGTTTTAGTTGTTGTATAGATTATTTTAAGATGTGTACTCTGACAGACAAATTGAGGCATATTAAAAGTCCCCTGGTGCTTCCTAAAGCGTTCACAGATAACTATTTAAGTCCACAGAATTTCAGCTGATTAGCAGTCGTGTTACTGTGTGACATATGCCATATGAAAGCACCCTTGTGTGGTATGCTGGTATCAAGATAGCAGTGCATTTACTTAGATAATAATTTTGAAACTGTGAGCCAGGATTTATATCAGCTCATACTACTGTTACACAAGTCACCAGGTCTTCAGCAAATAAAAGCCAAGCAGCCTATTCCATCTCCGATTGCTTATTGCCTACGAGGACTTGGAGTGCCAAGACAATATCACTGTTTGATTGAGGATACTTTCAGTGGAATTCATTACAGCTTGAGGACTAAAAATGTTGGGTTTTCAGAACAGTCTCATACCAAATATCAGCACCTTATCAATCACAGCCATGGTTAAAACTTGTTTGAAATAGCACTATCAATTCAGTGTAGGAGGAAGTATTCATCTATCCATCTTGAAAATTGTTGGTGAATCACATTTACATATAGAAGCAAATGAACTCCCATTCTTTGTAAGAAAGGAGGTTTCTCTGTGAGCATTCGGCGCTCTGCTGAAAGTAAGACATGATGTTCTGAATTCTGTGTCCTGTATATGCATCGTATGTGCTCATTATGGAACTGATTTGATTATATCAGCCTGTTGAGGCATAGAAGTCTACATAAAGAACAGAGAATTCAAATTGAGAGGTGAGTTGTATTTTGGGTTTACAAAAGGAGAAATTAGAGTAAATATCATGAGTTGCGTATTACCACTTCTAATCTAGAATGTAGTATTACCATTTCTGTTCAAATTCTTCCATTATATTAAACACTTGGGAATACATTCTCTGGCACTTAATTTAGACAGAACTAATGGTTAGAAGGAGAGCTCAGACTCTTCACTGCTTTATGCCTCACATGGCCACTGAAAATATTCACAGCACTTTTTAGCAAATATTCACAGCACTTCACAGCAAATTGCTTTTCTCTGTTTCGCTGCACTGGTCTGTACAGTAGTTTCAACATGCATTACATTTCATGGAGTCAAGGCACTACAAATGTCATTAAGAGTCTGTGCGTTCACCACAGGATCAAAGCCTTTGATGGATTATTTTTCAAGCAAGTGACCTTCAGCAGACTTTCAAAACTGAACACTAAAAGCTAGGCCATCAAATAAGGAAAACATTAATATAAAAAAATTACATTAACATCCATAAGAAAACCAAATTAATGCACACTGTTATCCTTTCTATTTCTGTTCAAGTCCATGATTAAGGAAATTCATCTTATCTAGTCTTCTAAACTTCCTCATATTCATTAGTGAGGGATGGAAATTTTAAAGAGCACAACTCTTCCCACCTAATTTAGGTGTGAGTTTTAGCATGGGATGAATCATCTCTGGGATGTCGCGTACCTTTGTCTTCCTATTGGTTATAGAGAATGCCTAGAAAACTAGCAAAACCTAAATATATAAGTTTAGAAGGCTAAATCTCCTGCTGTGCTACATACAAATTTTCTGTGACTTTCAGGTTAGTCCCGCTTTGATAGGGACGCTGGAGGAGGTGACCTACAGAGGTCCCTTCAAACCTAAAAAAACATGTTTCTATGATTTTAATATTTTTGCTTCTAGGTCATTTAGATTACACCAATAACTTCACTCATGATTAACACTGCTTAAGTCAGCAGAATGAAGTGCATCAATAAAATTAAATGTTTGTTAGCACCAAATTGGGTCATCTCATCCTGCCTTCCTCGGTAAAAGTTTTACAAGTGGCTTCTTTCCACAGAATTGGTGAAGCTTCCTTTTGAATTTATTTTCCTAATTGTTAGATTGGGTCCCATTTCATTGCGCTTATGTGGTTTAAACTTCTCTGAATCTGCATAAATTCAACGATTTTGCTTTCTTGGGTTTTTCTGTTTCAGACATACAATCATGGTTCAATTGGATAGTAGCTCAAATATATTTTGTCCAACAGTGCCTGCCATGGCACTGCATCTGAATATGGCAGTCTGGATATAATAAAAAAAGAAATACATGGAGTTTTCACCAAATTTTAAAACACTAGGGCTCTTTACTTAGTAGTATGATAAACACATATAGCTACAAAAAATACACCATCCTTCATTCTCATACCTTAGACTACCCGTTACTCTGAAAGATCTTATGCCCTCAAAGAATTTGCAGCTTCTCCTGCAACTCATGGTATCTTAAGGCCTTAAAGCACTAAGTCCTTCCAGCTCAGCTTGTTTTCTTAGACTGTGTAGGACCAGCCCTATCTGATCCTGAAAGCCTCATCTCTATTCCTCATTTCTTGCACAAAAATGTTCACGTTGCCGTTCTGAGCCTTCCACAGTTTACATTCTCCTCAGCCTTCTCTGTCACTTTTTGTATTCTACTCCTGGAGTTTTCACCTACTCCAAATGCCAGCACTGTCTAAAGAGCAAACCACTTCTTCATAGTATAGCTTTTATTAAATAAAAAATAAAGCTATTAACATTAACAGTCTTTTTTCTCTGCAGTTTGTTGAGGGTTGGCTAACAGCCTTATGAAAAAAAGTGTACAAACGGTAGTGCCTTCTCTGATACAATAGTTTTCATGGTGGAACTTTCCTAATAGCAACCAGACCACGTAAATGTAGATAGATGCCCAAATCTTCATACTTCTGACTGATGAAATTATAGTGGTGTAAGATACATGGTAAATATTATCACAATTCATGCAGCATATTAGTATTCCTCTTCCATTAAAAAGGTGCAGAAAAAGAAATTATTTTCTTCTAACACAGTCATAAAGTTTCATCAAGTTTAAAGTCTTCAGTGTTCCAGGCTGACTGACAAACCCAGAATGCTCCAACTCTGGAAGAGATTAATTTTACTTCCTATGAAAAATTTGTTTTCCATAAAGATGTCAAAGTATATCTGGAGCTTTCTGGCTGGTGCTGTCTGAGGGATAAATGCTTCATTTCATTCGGTGAGACAGATTAGATTCTGAGATTTTTTTTCATGTTTCCAAACTGCAAGTTGAATTCATATCTGTCTCAACTAATAAAATCTAATCTAATGTAGTTTTGGACCTACTAATGTGTTCTCTTTGGATATACAGAACAGCAGTTGCCCTAAATTATGATATTAGGTTTTTGCTGGAAAAGGCTTCTAAAAATTAGCAGTCAAAATTATTGCCTGGTATTACTTTCCTGAGAAAGGATAGACTTAAGTATATTTGCTGAACTAGGGACTAAGTAAATAGAATGCACTGCTTTTCTGTAAACAAAGTACTGTATATGGAGCAATGAGTGCATTAATTCTTGGCCATCCCTGAACCAAAAGTACTTTTATTATTTTTGAAGGCAGGAAGACTTTTTCTTTATTTTGGACTGTCTTAACAGAAGGGTGATGTAGGCTTTCTAATTCCGCATGCATTTGATAATGCCAATATTTTAAAGTATCAATGCTTTGTCATTCACTTTGAGACTATATTTTAGAATTCTTCATTCTTTCTTTCATCACACACTTTAGGCTTACTGTTGTCAATTTAAAAAAACGTTGTTCCCTTAACTATTTTACAGTTTGCCATTGTGTATCATTTCTTCTTCTTCTTTTTCTTTTAAAGTAGCCTTGAATTTATTTAGCAGATGCAATCCTCACATTCCTTTCAGGCTTATTATCATCACACCTCTCCCTATTCAGTATTATCAACACCATCCCACTCATCACAATCCCGTCTGAATCAAAGGCAACTTGTTTCTTGCTGGTGGAAGCTTTGAATGAATAATTCATCTGGAAGAACCTTCTCTGTTGTACATTTCCAGAAGACAGAGCAATTCCCTTGTCAATCATGATAGCTCTGTCAGAACTAAGTTCCTTACAGTATGTGCTCCAACTGTACAGGGGATGACAAGCAGCTGAGATTACCAGCTATGTTAATCCTGGCCATCCTCTTAGCTTTTCTGTGACAGAACATTCAAATTCAAGCCTATCACCACATGGAGAACCAGTGTCAGGTTGTCCTCCCCTTTCTCACCCATAGGGTTTGGTTAACAGCTCTTACATCTATTGCAACAAAACTGTTCACAAGCAGTTATGTAATTACTCAGTTTTGGAGAGCTGCATTTTGTTGTTGGTCCTGAGCCTTTAGTGTCCTCATGCCTAGGGAGACTGGGTCAAACTGTGCTTCAGGTTGTCCAGGTATGAAGCTTATGCTCTGCCTGGTGGTGTAGAAATCTTCACATATGGAGCCCCCTAGGCCCAAACATATCTCTGTTGATAGAGGTTGCACTCAAGTGTAGTCCCTTGGAGGACTGACTCCTTATCATTTCTCTAAGGATTAATTTTCTGAAGATTAATTGTTACTAATTGGTTGTGCAATACAACTAGGAGCATAAAGTAATCTGAAGAGAAGATATTCACTAAGGATCTTTTATGCTGAAACAAACAACAAACATAGGGAGAGATAAGATGTGGCACTTCAGAGATGGGGGAGATTAAGATATTATTAGACTCTGAAAGCAGAGATTTACAAATTGCCTGTTGTTTTCCTTCCTTTCTCATTTTAAAATCTTTCCATTTTACGTTTAAACTCAGCTTCGATAATATGACAGGTGTCTGGCTAGTATATCAAGGAAAAGTGGAGTGAATGGCATTAAATATGTCTGATTCTCTGTTCCCTTGCACTGATTGTAGACATTTGAGGGTAAAAGGCTCTGTCTACATTGGCAAGCAGTACAGCACTATAAGTACTCTGCATAGCGAAACAGTTGGTGCTGAGGACCCGACATCCACACCATAGATGTTTTGCAGGGAATTACCTCAGATTAGCTCTAGCCTGGTTCTGTGGGCTGAACACTCAACAGCACATGGATCATATTAGGGGCACTTGGCCATCTTCTGATTTAGCTTTGCAGAAAAGTAACACAGTTCATACAGTCCAGGCCATTCTGTGGTGCAAACTGAAGCCAGATAAGTGGGAAGATAAGATTTGTTATGACACCACACTCGTGATCTGAACTAAAATGCTAATGTAGATACATCCTATTTCTGGAGATATGAACCCTAAATAAGGATGCAGGGTTAAAGGTAGAGGACAGAGCTAAGACCTGTAAAGATTAATGACAATGGAAACTGCCAACTCTTTTAGTCCATCATTTATGAACTGTTAACAAAAACTTAACAGCCATGGAGTTGCTTCTTTCAGTTTAAAGGGATACTGTTGAGCGTGAACATATTTAGACTGCCAATTTAAGTTGTTTTTTTTCCCCATTTAGAGCAGAGTTTAGAGGCAGCTTATTGTAAGAACCTCTCCTGGGGCAGGTACTGTCAGCTTCCACACCTGGCCTGGAGTCAGGAAATTGTTCCGTATGTTCAGTCTGTAGTCCATCTCCTTTGATCCTAGCTGCGAACACTCATCTGAGTTGTCTTAACCTTTCCCTATTCACAGCTTTATGGCCAAGTGACACTGAGTTCTGGGAAGTGCATTCAGCTCCATCCTGAAGGAGCTCTTGTCTTAACTAGCACAATAGACGGCAGTAAAAGCAAGTCACAGAAAGTCTTAAGGATTTTCTCTTGAAGCACTTACGAGTCACATACAAAGGAGAACTCCACGCTTTCCATCAGCAGTGTTGAAAGCAGTCCAGGACTTATACACATTTGCTCTGATGAAGCGTTGTGAGCAAAGAACAACAGGCAGGCTAAACATCTAAGACTTCAGGGGTATGCATTTGCTCCAAAATAGCTGACAAGTTTGCTACTGTCAATTGCAGTAATAATGTTATTTTCTTTTTTGAAAGATTTTGATTCTTACCTGCAAAACAAACAGCTGGCAGTACCAATAAAGGTATGTATATGCAATACCTCTGCAAGGGATATTCAAATAAATGGCATATATTGGCATCTACATCTTCGCAAAGAAAAAAACCACTTCATGTTCACCCATTCCTATCCAGAACATCACTGCAGGTACTTAAAGCGTATCATATTCTACATATTACATGAAATATAAACACGGGTTTATGTATTCTTCTGAATGGGATGCTTATTGATTCATGGCTAATAGTTCCATTAAAATCTTGTTCCCAATTACACTGGGCTTATTTTTGAGAATAGTGGAATTATATGTATGATCAAACATCTCTTTATAAGAATAAAGGCTACAACATGAGTTATCCTTTCAGTCACTGGATGAATATCGACTTATCTCAGTGCTGGGGTTTTGCCACTGAACTTGCAGTGTGACTAGAGTTGAATTGGAAAAATATTTCCTCTACTGCAAGACTTTTTGAGACTTCTGAAGTTTTTTTCATGTAAAAACAGCTCAGAAATTTCAAGATAGAAATAGTTCAGTGTTTCTTCCAGTCTCCTACATGCCAGACAATTGCTCAGATCCAATAGGCATTTGGAAAAACACCAATTCCTTCCAGTCCACTGGTCTTGATACATGAAATGGCGGGGATGAAGTGTGCCATGAGATTATGGAAAGTTGAGAACCTGAATTTGGGTTTCTCCACCTCGAAGAGGAATACCTGAGCCAATGGATTACTGCTATTTTGGGAACCTATTTTGCCTGTTTAGTTTTACAGTTCTAAGCTTGTAAACTTTTTTTATGAGAGTTTGTTGAAATTAGTATATTCCTACATTTAGGATCAGCTCTGATGCTTTTGATGTTCCTGGTGAAAAATAGTTCCATTGTTTAATTTCCTACTTTTAGCTCAACCAAGACAGAAGGCTGGTGGAAAGGCAAACGAAATATTTTAAAATCTATTCTCGAGAACTCTCTGGCCTAAATAATGTCATATATCCTCTCACTCTTTATTCTGTATGCCTACTGATTGCCTCTAAAAGTACCTTGTTCCTTTGTGATTCAAAAATGAATGGCCCCTCTTTTGTTCACTCTTTTCCTCCCTTGATGTTATCCAAATAGGATGCTGTTTGATGGTTATTCAAAGAATATGATGTGGAAGTGGCTGAAATTATTTTCTGACTACTTATTTTCTTCTGTACAAAGCCCTTTATCTGAAAGGAGGAGAGAAAAAGGCTGAGCGTTTCACTCATGCCAAAGTATTAAATATATCCTTTGCGATATGTGCTTTCCTTATCTTTTTACAGCTATCATTTTTTAATAAAGTACACTTGAAAATACCCTTGTTGGTAAACACATTTCTCTTTAATGGACAAGTTCAGGTACAGCTTCTTTCAATTGAAAGGGGAGTCAGAGTACCTGGCTAATAATCTCAGCTGTACGACTGAGCTTCTGCATAGCCTTGGGCCAGTCTCTAAACTTCTTTGAACATTAATTTTATTCTCATTTCCTAAGGAGGACCACAGCAAAGAGCTTTAAGATCAGATACTACAATGATTGATGCTAAAGAGAGAGGATAGATATAGAACAATTATGTTTGAACTTCTAAGTGACAGTTAATTGATGTGTCTTATCCATCAAGACAGATTATAATTATTTTAAAACCTGCTTATTCACTTTTCTTCCAAGTCTAAAACCAAAAAAAGAAAAAGGAAATGAAATAGTGTTTAGCCACAAATATGGCAATTTGTCAACATGTTTAAGTAAGTGCTAATTTGTAAGCCTTTCTTCTGGTTATCAAGCCTAGAAAGCTGTTTTGGAAAGTCTCTTTTTTAACTGAGCACAAATGATGCAATGCTTGTGAAATCCGTAAAAATAAAAGGCACCATAGGAAATGTCTGTGATCAAAAACAAAGCTGACATGCTGGATTTTAAAAAATATTTTATAAGAAGAATCTTCCGAATTCTGACCTGTGGTGAAAGGCATTTATCACTGAGGAAAAATACTACTGATACTGCTAAGTGACAATTCCTTCTGCTTACAATATTTGCAAATTCACAGACACTCATAATGTGATATGCCAGATTACTTTTTGAAATCATTTTGTCTGCTCCCCTTTCTGTACAGCCCAAACTTTCATTTTTTATACAATGTAATGTGATTCTGCCAGTAAATCTTTGTTAAAATTGGACAGAATGGAGAATTAGTGTGCGTTTGTGCTAGAATTTTGCAAAAAAATTAAAATGTGAAGCCTTTAATTTTATATGCAGTGTTCATATTTATGTCTATAAATGTTTACCAAAATTTTAGTACACTTTTTTTTTTTTGTTTCACAGAACAGAAAATGAAGTAAATGGAATTGCCGATCAGTATCAGCAGTGTCAAAGGCCCTTTAACGCTTTATGCCAAGACAAATACATAATTCTGGTAGGCTTTCAAGAGTTACAGGTGGCGATTTTTTCTCAAAAGGATTAACAGATAACATCTCCAAATACACACTCTACCTAGACACGCACCAACCGTCCAGCAGATGTGGAATGATCCTTTCTTTGTACGCTTGTGTCTCTATCACCCTCCCTTTCCTGTCTTCTTTTTTGCTACTTCTTTTTGTTCTGGCATCGCTGCTATCACACCAGGACTACCTGAACCTGCCCCGCTACACCAGCCCCATCAGAAGGAAGCACCATTTCTCATCAGAAAACACAGAATAATTTCAGTAGCAGAGGAGAGACAATTAGGCCAGCTGGGAAATATGGCCTAGTGGCCCCACACCAAATGATCTGCTTTACAAGCGGAGCTAATTGGTGTAATTAGAGCAGATGGACTTAGTCCACACCTACTACCCTGACACCACTTACACAGCATTGTTTAAAAAATATATATATTAATTGATTGCAAGGAAAGTGCAGCATAATGAGACATCAACTCATGTACTGTGGTGACAAGCACTACAAAAATATCTCTAAATAAACTGGAAAAAAATGTAACATCATGAAGCACAGCAAAAAACGCAGACTCTGCAATCACAGCATTCCTCAGCATGTTATACCTTTCCTGAGCATCCTCTCACCTTGATTAAAATGTGCTTTTAGAATTTCTCTAGAGAACCTAAAATAGTTTCTAAAGACATTCCCTGCAATTTGTGTTAAGCTAACTGGTCTGTAATTTCCTCATATAGCTCTAGGTCTTTCCCTTAGTAATTGGATAACGCTGGCCACTCTCCAGCCTTCAGGGATTTCTCCTGAACTATGTGAATTGGAACAACATATGATAAAGCTCTTCCAATTCTCTTCCTCACTTCTTTTACCACTTTTTGGAGTCTGTTGTCCAGTCCCGAGGCCTAAACAATTTAAGATCTTAACCTTTCCAGACTCTCAGCAGGATGCATGCTCTGTATAGTCTACATCGGTTATCTGAATTCTGCTATTTTCCACTAGAAATGCAAATGCTTTCCCTTGTTTTCATCTTAAGACAAAATATGAACTATCTTTGTTTTGTTTTGTTTTCTTTATAGAGGACTTTTCCAGCTGGTAGGCCTGTGAAGCAAGCCTGTGAATAGGGAGAGCCCTCAAGGATTTTCTGTTGTTGCAAAAGTCCCTTTGTGACAGCATCGGTTTGTAGAGTTTTCCATTTGAAACACGCTGGGTTGCCTCTGAGAGAGATTGCAGTGGGAGCCTGCCTGGGGTTTTGGGGGTCCCTGCCCTGTGACTGAGACGCTGGGAAGGGGGAGGGAGTTGCCCACCTGTCATGAAGGTCTTGCCCCTATCTCACCCCTTGTGCAGAGCTCTGACCCTGGACACCACCAGCAAAAAAAAAGCTTCACACAAGCAACAGGAAACTTAAGTTCTAACTATGCACCTTTCCTGGACCTACAAGTTTTGAAGAAATACATTCAAATTAAGCACAAAATCTTAATATCTTAATTGTGACTTAATCACCTAAATATATCATCCTCTTATGGGGGACAACACTAGCTAGGTCCTTGAAGCTTTTGAAATACTTTAGTTCATCTATGCAAGTGATTTGGGTAATACTGAAAGAGCCTGAAAACCTTTACGGGTTGCATCCTTCACAGACCTATGGATATTTTCAGCAGTTAATGATTTTGCTCCAATAATGTTATTTCTTCCCCTGAGATTAATTTATAACCAGGCCTTTTGATTACACCAATTTCTATTGAATTACTTTGCAGCAGTGAAAGTAGAGTCTGAGCTAGATATTGTCATATGCACTGAATATATCTAACAAGTTTTTTTTTGGTGTAGTTTGAAGATTCAGAATATTAGACTCAAAATACTGACATTGAAGGTCTGCCCCTTTCTTATGGAACTTTAAGAAAAATTTATGGCTATTAAAATACTGCCTGTTCAGTTGTTAGCAGTGTCATTTTATGCTACTGATCTTTCCTGATGACTAGGTTTTCCTTTGATGCTGAAAATAAGAAGCAAGGGTATTTATCTCTCTAGACTTTTAGCAGAAGTCCATGACATGTTTATTTAGGAGGCTTCTGGTGGTCCTGTAATGCCAAGTACATTTATTCTTTTGCACACGTGCACCCCTTTTACCTTTTCCCATCCCCTTGGTTTATGAATAAATAAGCCATGCATTCACATTTCCCACTTGTCAAACTCAGGCAGCAGTGAAAATAAGCAGCACAAATTGGCAGATAATGCACCTTATTTCCATGTAGAAGCAGGTGCATTTTCTTCAGCATAAGTGGCAAGATGACACTGATCCACTTTGACAGGCAGGCTGATCTAAAATTACTCAGCACACTTTGCCACTGGTTGGGGGAAAATCTCCCATGAGCTTGTTCTGAAACTCTTCAATCCCCAGGGTGCTAATTAAAATTTACTGGATAATATTTGCAAGGCTCAGTGGCTCTAGTTACAGCAATTATCAGTTACTAAATGTTAGTGCCAGTGATGGCACCTGATGATTGGGTGCTTTATTCAAGATTTTAAAGGAGGTTTCCTTTTTTTTTTTTTTTTTTTTAATCTTCCCTTCAGTTCTTGAAGAAGCTAGATCAGCTGAATGTCTCAATCGGCCTTTAGACTAAAAATTACTTGGATAGAGGTTTAATGGTCAGTTTGCCTTGGGTTTCTTGCCAGCTACTAGTTATGGATTTACAAAAGAGGGACAGTCTCCTTACAAAAGCCTTTTAAAAAAGCAGAAGCTAGAAGCCTGCCTGTGTTTTAATTTTAGTAACCAAAAGCAGGGGTCGGCTCACTACTGTGAAAGGAAGAGAGTGCCTACTAATTACATTCGCTACTCAGTTCAGATTTGCTCAACAAACTCACTGATTAGAGATCAGTTAATCACATGTGCAATAAACAGCCTCTCACAACTTAGTGAAATACAGCCATTGGTAAAGTTTATGGTCTAGATAGTGACCGGCTTGCTTCTCCCCACTTAAAGTACCATCATTATACAGAAGCAAAAACACACTGTAAGAAATAATAATATTGTTGTTGTTAGCAGAAGAAAAGTGGTTCCATATACTCTTGAAGCATTTATAGTCACATAGTTCATTAATTAATACTATCTTGCCGTGTATAGTGGTTTTCCCACAAAGCCCTTAAAGTATATCATCTGTTTCAGTCTTTCTGCTTACCTAGGACCTCTTCTTCCATGCATCCTGGCCCCTCTAAGACAGCATGGCCATGGCCTGACTTCATGCTTGGGGCTGGCAGCCCCATGAGAGGCACACCATAATCCCTGCATGCCCCATAAGCAGCTTCCAAACATAGGTTGTGTTCCCTTTGGGACTCATGGCTTACAGCAACCACAGCAGAGGACGATGTCACTAGGGTTTGTCTCTATGCAGCAAGTCAGTCCTTCAGCCTGTCTAGCGAGCAGAAACCTCTCAGTGCTGTTTGTTGGCGATAGGCTACGCAACAAGTCAGCATCTGAAACAAGGGGAAAAGAAACCCCCAAACTGCAAGGTCAGCAACATTTGACAGGTGTCACATCCCAGGCTACGGTTTGGTTTGTTTAACTGAAAATCCTTCTTCCAGGCAATGAAAAAAATAAATTTCAGGAAGGAAAAATGCTATAGGACATGACGAGACTATTTTATGTCCAACTTGAAAGCTGTCGTATCTACCAGAGAGCGTGGTCTAACCCGGTGGGGGGCAATTGTTCGGTTGCAATTCAATTGGGTGAGTTCAGTCCACCGAACCAGCCCTTGTGTGTCCCTAGGCCTTCCAGGCTGGCCTCCAGCAAGCAAACGAAATGGTGTCATGATATCATCCCTGCAGCTTGCCAGGTCTACTGATATGTGGTCTCAAAGAAATGCATCTGGCCATTGGACTTCTAATCGCTCACTGAAAATAGCCCTGCCCTGAGCCTAAAAACAATGTGACAGCAGCTAGAGGACATAACAAAGGCATGAAGAAAGGCTGGAGGAAAAAAATCATGGAGGATAAGGAAAATCAAAGCATGAAAAGAAGGTGGTGGAGGCACAGTTTGCTGACACATAGGTGAACCCTTCTCACAAAAAAAAATAGGGGAAAAGAGATAATGGTAGACACAACCATCTTGCATAACTTCAGATCTTAAAAAAACTTTGGTTCCTAAGATCCTATCGCATTCAATGATAAACATGTTTTGTATCCATACACATTAGGTAAACCAATGAACATCATATTTGATAAATACTGTAAGTTCACACATGACTTTTCAAAGCTACTTCAGACAGCAGAGATAATGTGTTCTTCTTATAAGACACTTATGTGCCTACTTTGCAGAGCATTAGAATAAACATCAATGTCAGAGTCTCATTAAACACAAGACAGAGTACAGATAGTCAAGAATTTTCAAATGAACTGATTTTCTGACAGAGAAGCATTGATTCATGGAAATCTGAATTTATTCTTGGGAGCATATCAGTTTCTGCAGCTCTTTGGTCAAGAAAGGTTTCTTCAATGCTGGACAGAATTTTTGATCAACAAGGGAGAGCAAACCCTGGTCAGCAATTAAACAGCAACTAGAGCGCTCCCCAGGAATATGAGGTGCTAAAAGAAAAAAAAAATCACTGCTGCACATATGATATCCTGTAATTATTGCCATACATTAACATCTCTCTTAGTCCACCCCAAGGAATTTTTAGGAAGTTAAACTAAGTGGAGACAAGGAGAAAGAAAGTAGGAGAAAGAAAGGGCATTCATTTGGGATGCAGGTGATTGAGGCCCAAGTTCTCTATCATCCTCAGGCTGAGTAGGATGCTGCTTCAGGGTCACTCTGTCCCCACCTCTCTTTCAGGCTTGGGGGGGGGGGGGCCGCGGGTAACTGGGATCCTCATTAATTTTGTTCTTTGCCTAAAGTGTCAACCAAAATGAACTGTTATACAGAGATATCATGACAGACAATTCTCCCCTCCCCTTTTTGCTCTAATATCAAAAGTACTTGGCTATTAGTTGCTATAAAGCATTTCTTTTTATGTTATCCTGAATTCCTAGAAACTTATTTCCACATCAGTACGGCCAATTGCTACAGAACAATGGGACGTTCTGAAAAAAATACCAACACCTAATTGGGCTGTTGAGTGCAAAAATTCTCGTTAGGTATGCCTGGGTGCCTGAATGCATGCTTTTCAAAATAGGGTTTGAAAGAGTCATAGGGATTCTGGAGATTTTGTCAGGGCACATTAGTCCTGTTCTTGACACTGATGATACTTGGCAGTGCTGTTGCTGAGATCCAAAAATACTGAGAAGCTGGTTGAACTGGTGTCTGGGTAGCTCTTCAAACTGAATTTGAGCCTTTCCAGAAAGTGTGGTGAGTGGGCATTATCCCTGATAGCATATTTCTTTCTTGCAGTGTGAGCGCTTTCTGTGCAGTTGCCAGAATAAAACCTGCTGAGATGCTGGAAAGAGGAAGATCTTCCTTCCCCTGCAGAAGAACAGCTAACATTTGGTTGGCAACAGGAACTGAAAGGTTCACTAATGCCAGGAAAGAGTGCTGGGAGGAATACAGGAAAAGCCGCTGTATATCCCCTTCTTTGGCAACACAGAGGGATCTCATGATAGATTTTTGCTCTAGCTTGATTTTATTTCTGCATGCGCTTATTTGTTTGATCAATTACTGAAGAGGTATAGTTCTCAGGTTTTTTGTTTGTTGGCCCTAAGACCATGGAAGTTCCCTGACTTCCAAGGAAGCATTTCAACTTACGCTACATAATCTCAAATCAGACTCAGTATCAGATATTCCTTTGCTCAAAGGGACAAATCTGTGGGTAATCTGACATACAACTACAATATGGAGGTTTTACAAACACACCTTTTACCCCCCTTTTGTCAAAACACTATTTTCATTTAAAAGCCTTCTAACAGCACTCTTGGAAGCACGGTCACCGGGCCTTGACATTGGGTGAGCATATGTTCATATTATTGTCTCTTCTGATTTAAAACAACAACAGGATAGTATTTTCTGAAAAGATTAAGGAAAAAAATCGCTGTGTAATAGTTCCATTAGTATGATAAACTTAATGCTTTTTCATCAATTTATATATTCTAGGAACCAAATATAACTTCAGTCATCAAATTGGATTCTGAAGTTACATGTCTAAAGCTGCAAGATGTTTCATGCTGAAGCATGTACGAACTTGATGCCTCAACACCATTTTCTATTTGGGCAAATTCACTTTGGAGCAATCAAAGAAACTGGAGCGCATTACAGATTTATGTTTGGAGTGCAGCTGGTCCAAGGAGCAAGAGAAAGATTTTTATCTCCTCTAGATATGGCCTGAGCCCTCTCTGATATATACCTGCGTATGAAGGAAAAATCTTACTCTCCCTTTATTGCTCGTCTGGAAAGTTGTCAGCCCTGCCAGTCATTGGCAATGGCAGCTATTTTGTTTTGTAAAAGGCCAATGGCTACTAGTGTCTGCCACAAGCACTCAAACCTTTCCTGACTCCTCTACAATAAGTCACACTGTGAGGATATCTTTTTTTTTTTAATCTAAATAAAATTTTTAATTCTTATTATTTATTCAGCTCAAGCTAACCAAATAATTTCATGCTTAATCTAAGTTTCATCTGAGGAAAAGTTCCTCTTCACTATTTTTTATTTATAATTTTTTTCAAGACAACATTCTCCATATATAGCTTTTAACCTATAAAGCCAATATCAATGATTCAGAAAATGTTGAACAATTAAAGTGAAGGGGAGATCACCATTTAAGAGTGATGAAGTAACTGAGATTTCAGAATGCCCCCATGACGTTGTAGTATGACTGGGGCAAAGTACTGCCCATGAAATTGCAATTATAATTTATAGGAAAGGAATTGAGCTGCAGAATTATTTCAAAGTTCCTGCAGGGAATATGGGTGAGACAGTTTTTTCCACATTTCCCAAAACAAAAATATAGGCATACATACTTTGCAGTACATGAGCCAAAGCCTGTCCTTCCAGAAGCATCCGACCTTCTGTATATGCGCTAAACAGATGTTTCACACACACACACACACAGAGTAATTCCAAGATTTCTGGGATGTATCAGTCTTACTGCATGTGTGAATCAAATGTACAGTACATATGTTTTCAATAAAAAGAAAGTGATGTCTTCATAGTACATATAGTATGCATTGTATAATAATATGTACATCAGGAAGAAAAATACGTTGACATGTGGATGGAGTCCTAATTGTGTGTGCATATGTGTTGGGGAGAAAAATGCATCAGTGTAAAGGAGCCTTCCCCACTATGCTGAATATCGGAAAAATAAATTGCTAGCGTTGAATTTTTTCCCCAGATAATTGATGTAAGAAGGTAGAGTAGTATAAAGACCTCAGTCCCTATTAATGTTGTTCAGCTATAGTGATTGTATAGAGCTGCTTAGATATATGTATGAAATGCTTCCTTCCTTTCAGTGTAGCATCTGTATACGTGAGACTACTGACACAGAGTAAAAGGTCTCAGGCTAATATCCAGGAAATAAAGTCACATCAGCAGTCAGACTAGCATCCTGGCTTCTTGCTGGATGAAAAAATTTCTTGGAGTTTCTCCATCCCCCCAGCTGAAAAAGAGCATCTCCTAGTAATAGTAAAGATCTGGCCATGTCCACTTTTTAATTTCATATACAGATTCTTCTCCAACAAAATGCAGGCGAAGGATAAACAATCTCCAAATTAAAGCAGCCTTATTAACAGAGCACACGCTTCTTCCTAACATGGGCACAAATCAAATCAGGCATTTCCAACACTCTTCACATCTGGGCATTACAGTTTTTCGGAGACGTGTACCCATCTCTCACATCTCGCTCTCTGTATGGAAGATGTCATAACTATATTAAAAAGGCTGCAATTTATATTCATGATATAGAGGGGTGACTTTTTCACTCATGAGTGCTGTAGTCATGTGGAGTGGCTAATGAGAGAACCCCTACTGAGAGCGGATAAATTTCAAACCTTCTGAATAATTGTTAGACACTTTATTGTATTTATAAACCTCCTTCATTTCAAACTGTCCCTTGATTTATAAAGCCGTCTTACTCTTGTAAGCGATAATAGTAGTCTCGACCAGTGCTGAAGACTGATGAATTGGCCATGTAGGGGGCTTCTCTTCCTGGTAGTGAACGGCAGGGAAAGGCAATGAGGAGTAAAACACAGAACTGTAGGGAAAAAGAGAGGACAGATGAGGATGAAAGATGGCTGAGAAGGGATGAGGGAGGGAACATCTGTACTGCACTTCACCGATGATAATCTTTGCACAGTTTATGACACAGAGGCAGTGAGAACAGTGAGGTAATCATTTTACTTGCCTGTCATCTGCAGAGAGTATTTCAAATTGCAGGGTGAAATTCTGGCTTCATCAGAGTGGCGAAACTCCTGTTGATTTAAATGAGGACCAGGATTTCTAAGGACTGCTGGAGGAGAGGTGGAATGGTAGAACGGCAGCTGTGCCATCGCCAAGGCGGTGTCAGGCTTCATCAGGATCTTAAAAGCTTTTCTTTAGCTCAGTTTCTAGAAACCTGAGAGCTAAACCCCTGCTCTTTGAGCAACCCTTAATGCTGCAGATAACATTGATATATTTTTTTTTTTTAATGGCAATGAGGAAAAAAGTAGTCACAAAGGAGCTGACCCTAGTTTGGAACAGTTGTCCGTAACAAACAGTCCTTACAAACTAAGGCATGGATGCATAAATGTTGGAAGTAATATTTTTCCATTACTTTTTCTTTTTCTCTTTCCTCCAACCTCAGTCTCTGCAATGAACAGCCTTAAGAACATGCGACATATCTAAAAAAATCATCAATTATAGTAATCAAACTAGAGCAATTCCTCCTGTCATGACACTGGGAAATGTTGGTCCTGGAGATGGGAAGACTTGTCCCAAAATGTTTTTGGGAATGCAGTTATGAATTCCACTGAACAAACATTTTTCCTGATTAGCAAGTGATCCACAGAGACACAAGCTGGAGCTGGTGGGCTACAGGGCAACCTATGTACAGAGGCAATCTTACTCCCAGGGGATTTTATTAGGAAAAGGCCATGAGTGCAGGTCTCATAGGTGATGTCACATTTACAAGAAAAAATGGCTACTTCCCTGTGTCTTACATTGGACATATTGTAAGAAAGGGAATCTGGACAAGTGGGAGAAGTGAGGAAACTGAAGATGTGAAAAACCAAAACTAGTCTTCCTATAAGCTCCTCCCACATTACAGCTTTGTTTTTCCTCATAACCGAAATGCCAAGATGGTAACGATACTGAAAGATGACCATTCAAGATGCTATTTTAGTAACACAGCCAGAATTTCTATCTGCTGAACAGCTTCAGGGACACCTTTCTCACCACCTCCAAAAGATGAAGTGCTACCTGCAAGTGACACGGCCGTTCCACCTCACACACGGCTCCTGCAGCGACTGTCGTAAAGCAGTCGGGACAGACGGTGTGGAAACTTAGCCTAAGGAGCCTAAGCCTTCCCTTAGGCCTAATGACAAGAAAAAACCCTTTCTGAGTAATGGAGACACTTTAAGGTAGGCTAGGAGAAAAGAATGATTGATGATGGTCTTTGCAATAGAGACAACTTTTAAAAGTCTCTTAATTTTTAATCAAAACAGAGTGTACCTATTTGTAATAAAAGGCAAAAACCTAACTTACAGGATTTTCCTGCCATACAACCCAGAAACTATACCACTAACAAATTTGTTATGCCTTATACTGGTAGCCATGTTCAGTAGATACAAAACAGAGACATATTTATGTGAGTCATGCTAGAATGAAGAGCTTAAAAACCAGCCTTAGAAAAGTGAGTGAATTAGTTAGTCATTTTTAAAGTTTGAGTGGGTGTATAGTGCCCCTAAGTAATTTCAACTAGATTGTAAGAATTTGCATGTGTGTGCTTCTGTTGTATACTAGTATGTATTTACACATACACACACAGATAAATGAATGTATATGCGTACATACATAAAATATCTTAATACTACTGAAGTCAATTATTGACTTTAGTGTGGCCCCAATATATACGCACCTACAAATATGCAAACAGAAACACACAGAAACATCGTGTGCACACACACACGATACCCTGAGCATATGGGACAATTTCCCATTGGTGACTACAGAAAATATCATTTTGGTGGAATTCTACCAAAGAATGTGGAAGGAGCTACTAGGTAGGGCCCAATTCTATTTATCGGAGAAAATAGAAATCAGAGATAACCTGGGCTTGAAATCTTACTTAGTCCAAGTAAATTAATTGTTCAGAGGTGGATCAGCAGAAAAGAACCAAAATGGGATCAAGATGCTTTTTGTCTGCTAGTTCTGTTTTGAACAATTGTGACAATGACAGTAAATTTAGGAATTAGGAACTTAGTGAATCTAAAACTTTTAGACAGGTGAATTAAGATTACGCATTGTCCAAAAAATGTCATGTGATAATGCTACACTTTCATCTTTCTTGATCTGTAGAAAGTGAAAAAACCTTCTGTAGAAACTAAATCTGAATCACAACAAATGACTTTCATTGTTGCAGACCAATTTAATTATCTGACTTATCTTATTGTCTTATAGGCTTATCTTCTGTAGACTTGGAGTCTGGTTTGCAACTTTTTAATTTCATCCACTCATTTTTTTGTTCACGGAAAACATGTTTTGCCTTGGATATGTGTGTTATGTAGATGAGTAAACTTCTGTTTTGCAGAGGGGAGCTGTTTTGCTTCAAGGAAGAAAAAAAAGTCTTTTAAATTGAGTGAAGACACATGCATGAAATGTGCTTTTAATAAGTCATCTACCAGCAAGATCAAAATGGTCCCCAACCAATCTGTGCCAGACATTTCCTAGTTCCAGTCCAGTTCCATTAAGACAGTGAACTTGTGCTGGTTTATACAGGCTAAGAATTTGCTTAATTGTGTTTTTATCAAGAATGTAGTTTTTTTTCTTTATGTGAATCAGTTTGTTGCTGCAGGGATGTCAATCTAGTTTGCAGAGAAAAAAAATCTCTTGATTTTTTGTTACAAATGTTTGGGAAAAATCAGTACTTAGTGCCACTTGAACTGGTTTTCTGAAAATCCAGCAGGCAGAAAATATTTCATTATGATTCTCAAACAAGTGACATCACCTCTTATTAGTGGCAATAT
>NC_088130.1:10251464-10288964 GCF_036370855.1 Dromaius novaehollandiae
AGTTTGGGAAATTTTCCCTCTCTCCCAGGCATTTTCTGTATTTGGAACAGAGTGAGGAATACAATTTATCTCCTCCATTCGCCAATTAGAACTTCAGAAAAATGTGGCGAACTGTAAGGAGAAGGACCAGAGCCATCCGCTGCCATTAACAAGAGAAAAGACGAGTGTACTGTAACCAGACCTGTTCATTAAAAGTTTCCCCATCTCTCTGTGCGTGCAGAGGTTACTGCTCTTCCGCAGCACTTATTGACAACGAAGTGGCTGTTTGGAATATGGATTTGAAACACTCCTGTCTTCCTAAGAGACAACAGCTCAGTGGAAGGCTCTGCTCTTCTTCATCAGCTTCCGAGATGCGTTTGGGGTCAGCTCAGTGTCAGCTGTGATTCATCTTGCAAAGCTTCAGCAGTTTACGCTCAGACCAACAAAACCACGCACCTGATCACAGTGACACACTAGGCTTAGTGACACCTTTCAGGCAGGTCTTTGCAAGGGAAGTGAACAAATTAAAAGTTTTGCCCTCGCCTCTTCTTTTCTCACTTTTCTCACTTCTTTTTTAAGTTCCGTTGGTCACTGGCTGCCAAAAATCATTTCTGCACATTGTCTGCACTGGAGTTCTGGGACCTTTTCCAGCACCATTTGGAGATCCTTCATCTTAAGTCATAGGAAATTTGCCTCTAACATCATAGCTTAACACAGAGGTATAATTCACTTTTTTATCAGTTCAATACAACTTCTTTTTTTTTTCCTTGATCTCTTTTCTGATAGGAAGAAAAAAATCTGTAGCATTTCATGTGTGCAGAAGAGATGATTAAAGCAAAGCAACAATCCAAAAAGCTACATCATCATTCATGGAAGAGATGAAACAAAGCTACAGCGACATCAGATGAAAACGTAATCTGCCAAATAATCTCCCAGGACAGCCATTCTGGCAAAAAGAGTTAGTCATAGAAGTGGCCACCCTGAGTAAGATACAAATTGGTCTCAGCTACTCCACTTCAAAATCACACATGGGTCTGATAGTCAAGATACCATAAGATAATGCATCATTTCAGTCACTCAGCCTATTCTGATAGGTTCACTTTCTTTGCTTTCATCTCTGTTTAGCTAAACTATTTCCCTTATGACTTAGCTTTCTTGTACCTGTAAAATAGTTCAGATCTGCACCAAATTTTGGATCTATTTTAGGAAGGTTATGATAATGAATCAATTCGTAATTATATCAGGTAGGAAAAATAGACACATTAAGGAAATTGCATATTAGGGAGGAAAGGATGAAGAAAGTTTAATATTCAGCTGACAGAGATGAGATCACCATAATTCCACAGAAACTGTAGAAATGAACAGAAAAATATTTTTAGTGAAAAAGTGCTAACAACCAGGATATAGAACTAATTTTGAACAAACAATTCATCTTATGAGGTACAGACAGAGCAAGTTTTTGAGAATAATTAGGTTCCACATATGAACTAAATTTATGTATGTTATTGTGAAAAAGACACACGCTTATTTGTACTTTCAATCATTTATCACATTTGTAGCAATATGATTTCAGTTTAGGGACTTAATGCTACCCTTGGTTAGAATCACCATGTTCATGAAATGCGAGCCTTCACCTTCAGCGCAGGATGCCTAACCTATTCATCCAAATATTTTTTAAGTAAATTACGTGTAAGTGATGAGAATTAAGCACTGAAAACACAGCATGCATGAGGCAGAGGCATAAATTTTAAGTAAACTAAGAGGAATGAGGATGAGAACTCCAGACCTGAGCCACATAGAACAAACACTTTTTTTTTTTCCACTAGACTAAACACTCCACTAGGCAGAGCTTCTGACACCCTCAATGACTCTAAAATGTAAAGGTATTATTTTGGCCCACCAGAGGGAGCCCATAATATTTCATGAATGCAAAAGAAACACACTGACAATTATGTAGAAAAATAAATGGAAGTTAGAGCTACAGTATATATATGTATATGTGCATACACACACATATATATATTTGCTCTGCATTGCCTAGCTTGCCTGAGATTCTAGCATCTTGTCCGATCATCGTGAATATCTGGTCAGTAACAAGTGCATTTCCGTGAAATGACACCAGGGACAGATATGAACCAATGCATCTTTAAACGAAGAGCAGAGAGCAGTAATATAGTAAACAGGAACAGAGACCAATTTGACTTGTATTTAATGTCAGTATGGAATATTCTTAAAATCTTCTATATAGAAGTTACTCAATGAAAACTGAGGAGTTGTTTCGATTTTGAGCTTCCCAGAAATGGCATAGGGTCTTGGCTAAATTCCAGGTGAGTTTGCCTTCTGAAAAGGCACTATAATTAAAAAAAAAAAAAAGAGTGTAATCATGTATCCATCTCTGACTTTTTCTTTCAAAAGTAGGACAGGCCATCAATCTGCTGCAACAAAGCAGGACAAATCTGAATTGAAACTAGCATGCGTAAGGGCAGAATCTAGCTGAGATGTGTCCTCCTTCCAGATGAGGTGGGGAAAGAGTCTCAGTAACTTCCCACCACTTCTGCAAGGCGGCAAACAGGGATGGGTCGGGAGCACAGCAGTGAAGTGCTGCTTGTGACGCTGTATTAAATGTTGGCTGAGAAATCTTATTCTCCTGAGTTGCTCCTAGTAATGCTGCTGCCAAAGCCTGTCCTTCCTCCCAAAATAATTTCTTGTCCTTGACAGCGTCTAAATATTTTTCTTGCCATCCCTTTGCACATGCAGAGGAGGTTGAGAACAAAGTATTCAGCATAGTTTGAGACTAGTTTTGGATTCCAACTTTTAGCCGTATATTTGACTCTGCAGGCAGTATAACCTAACTTTTTCTGTCTTTTTTTTTTTTAATCCATAAGTGGCTTTTTCATTTTTTTGCCACCCATTAATAAAAAAGTGACATAAAGATGTTCTAGCTCCCTGGTGGCTTGGTGAATAAAAATACAAACCATTTTAAATATCCAACACTTCTTTATTAACAGGCTATCAGCTTTTTGTAATGTTGATGTTGCTGGGTTTTCTGTAAAAGCTAAATTAAATATTGTATGAAGTAAAACTTTCCTTCCTGCAAAACACAGCCAACTTCTTTTCATCCACAGAACCAAAATATCAAGATCTTTACCATATTATCCCCACAACAAGCTTCACCCCAACTTGAGAGGGTCAGCTTTCAGGATAAAAGGACATTCCAGTTTTGAAGTATATTCTCTCCTCAGCAGCAATACTGCTTCTTTGCTATTAATAGTATCAGAATTGAATAAAATTCTTTTTGACTCTGTAAAACTGAGGAAAACATTGAAATACTTAATAGAACTGATATATATGATCTTTTATGGATTTCTTTGGTCTTTGCATTTAATTTCCACATATACTTAAAGGAACAAGAATGAGAAAATTGAAAAAAAAATCCATACAAAATTTGAAAATATTTACTGAAGAAAAATTTAGAACTCATATATGAAGTATGTATTGAATTGGATCTAAGTTTGGCTCATCCAGTCAAACCACAAATAATACCATATGTCCAATCAAAACTAACAAACACAGCTTGAACACTGATAACTAAGACTGATCTCTTTAATAACACACAGAGAAATAACTTTTTTTAAATGCTCTAAGTGAGCATTTAAAAAAATGTTCACTCCCACCTTCCTTCGTGATAGACAGAAGAGATCCATTGTATCTTTATAAGTCAGAGACGCCAAAGAAAAGTTGAAGAATTCAGAAGATGAAAACAGATACATTGTCAAATAGTCCCTCAGAGTACGTGTTCTGCCCCAATTCATCATAAAATTTAAAGAATACATCTCATTCAAAAATTATTCTCATTACCACAAAAGTCTAGTTTCTAACACTAATGGATTTCAGGCCTCTCGGGGTGCCTCACTCCTTGCCCCATTTTAGGCAGCAATAGATGTTGTGCACTATTAGCTAGTCATCAAGTTTATTATTAAACAAATATGAAGCAGCTGTAGCTCTCAAAGTGTGATTACTTGTAAAACCCTTCAAATCCGGACTCACTTACACAGCCTCCCTATAGTTTTACTCAATTGATTAACTCCAAGCTGTTTATCACTAAACCACTCATTTAATTTAACAATCCACTAAAGCCTCAGTTAAAATGCATCGTGTCCCCTTCTTGGGCCTTAAATAATTACCTATGTCTACCACGTCTTCTAATCTCTTTCTTAATGAACATCTCTAGCCCTTAACAATTTAAAAGGATGTCAAGATTAGTGTGAAATTTTTAAAAAGGCATAAACAATGGCAAATGTTGAGATAGTGGATAACGAACAGCTACTTTTCTGCTATCAGTCAGACCGATGACTATTGGTCATCAAAATTAAGGATGGGAAAAGCAAACCAACAGGTGATTCAGTGGCAGACCTAAGAAAGCACTTTGGTGCCACAACAACGAACTTCCAGACTCGAGGACAGACTGCAGAAACTGGCTTACATGCTGCAGTGTTGGGCGTCACAAAATTTCATGCGAGGTGGCTGGCTCCCAGACTAGATCTAATCTAACTGGCTCGCACCTAGCCATCCCAATCTGGTGGCTTAAAATGGTATTCACAACAGCCAGCACATTGACCTCATCACAGAGATCTTAACTGATCGTGGCAGCAGTGCATGCTTGGAGACTGCTTACACAGAGGCCTGACCGCAGCCACGCAGAGAGATAACTATTTCTCAGTAATGATCAGTCTTAGGCTGCTTGGTCTGTCAAGATAGGAGCAACTTGGGATAAGCTCAGAGTGCACATCCCCAGGAATTTTCTAGGCATATGGGTGATCTCTAAGGAAGAAGTAAGGTTTTGGGGTAAATTCTATGCGTCTCAGCAAGCGTTTCCAGGACCGTGGTCCAGCTGTAAGCACCACATTCTACCAAAGTCCAGATTTAAGTACTTAGATTCATTTTTTTCCCTCAGACAGGAGGCAGTTCAGCAGACAACTTTGTTCTCTAACCTTTTTTTTTAGCACGTTTGCCCAATAATGGAGGTTCATTCCTCACAGTGAGTACTGGAAAGTTTTGCCTAGTCCAGTCTCCATAAACCAAGGCTAAATATATTCCTTGAAGAACTACTGTATCATTGAAGAATTTTGATCCTCAGGAAGTTTCATCCTTTGCCTTTTCTTGAATTGAATCAATTCCCTATGTATATGTCTAGAACCATAATCCCAAATAAACTGCCTCCATTCTTAGGGCTACGTTATGACCAATTCTTGCATTTTGTGTGAGGGGCAGACTCTATGAGTGTAAACACAAGGCTATTTGGAAAATGCCTTTTAAAGAAGTTATCAAACCATTAACAAACAGTTCTGGTCATCTCCACATCAGCTATCCAAGAAAGCCTAGTCCGTGGCAGGAATAGACTATTTTTCTAAAAGTCCTGGATAAGAAGCAGGACACAGATTCCCTACAACTAAGTGAGACCATTAAGCTGGAGAGAGGACTTAAAGGATCAAGATGGCCTGAAAGAAATAGGAACCATTTTAGTAACTGTAGTAGTTATTGCAGGCCATTTCTGCTAGTGTCATCCAAGTGGATCAGTGACCCTAGCAAGCTGGTGTTTTCATTCCAAGCAGGTTTTTTCTTGAAACTGCTGTTTGTTTTCAAACCAGGAAAAAATGTACAATGATTCCTTTGTGTAGTTAGTTTTGTGCTCATGCAGGAAAAAAATTACAAGTGCTATATCAAATTGCCAAAAGCACTTGCCAAAACGTGACCCACTGGGTAACTCACAGGTTTTCACATAAAGCTCCACAGTTTCGTCTTTGCTCTGGTACTGCATATGGTACACTGTAGCAGTGCTTAGTGGCTTTAAGGGGCCTAAACATCCTGTATGGGGCATGGCGATTTCTCCACTGTAGGTGCTGTTGGAAGACAAGACGTAGTTATTTTGTAAAAACCTTTTACAAGCCGCTGGGGCAATACGATGATGAGAAAATGGTGAAAATGTAGTGTTACAAAAACTCCAGGCAGCATCTCTTTGGATCCCCTCAGCTCATACCACAGCTTTGGGAGGCAGAGTCAGAAGGTTGCAAAGGCGTCTGAAAGCACCTTTGTATCCATCTACCCTGGCATGCAAGTCCTGCTCTGGTCTGGAGTCCCCCTCTTGTTCACAGTGGCAGGAACAGGCAGAGGCGACTCAAGCACACCTTGAGTTCCTGCAAAAGTGGACAAGGGACATCCAGCTAATGCCTGGAGTTCCAGAAAACTTTTGGCAAGGTCTTTCACTTGAAGAAACCAAGCTTTTGGTTATGAGAGAGGGCCATCCGATCAATTAAACATTGGTTAAATATAGTAAAGGAAAGAGTAGCAATAAACTGTCAATATTCAGTATAGAGCAAGGTTACCAGGTAAGCCTGACAGAGAGATCTTTGCTAGAAACTGTGTTCATGATTTTCATCAATGATGTGGAAACAGTGATTTGAAAAAAATTTGATAATGATGGAAATAGCATTGATGGAATTAAATCTAAAATTACTAAGATTTGCAGAAGAATTTCCTAATAGAGAGTGGCAGGGTGAAACAGATTAAGTAGTGCTAAATTAAAAATAAGGAACAAAGGAAAAGAGATGGCCTCTAAATTAAATACCGTTGGTAGGAAAATGGATTTCGGAGGTAGCATGGACAACTCTCCAAAACGCTGAGCAGAACTCAAAAATGAAAATAGCATGTTAGCAACTGTTAGGGAAAAAACAGAGAATAAAACAAATATATCATGGTATGTAAACCCTTGGTGACCCCACAGTTTGAGTACTGCCTACAGCTGTAATATCCCCATCTCAGAAAAGATAAAGCAGAACTATGAAAGACAGGAAGGACAACAAGGGTGGTCAGAAGTATGGAATGGTTTCTGTAAAAAGACAAACCAAAGAGACTGGATGTCTTCAGTCAAGAAAAGAGATGGCCAAGAATGATATGGCATGTCATTAATGACATGAGGAAAACGTATAGGGTACTGTTATTCACCATTTATATTCGCCATACACGACCTGCGAGGCACCAAATGAAATTATCAGTCAGCAGGTTTTAAAATAAAAGAAAGTCCTTTTTTAAACAAAGCATAATTCAATTGTAATACACACTGACATGGGATGTTGTAGATGCCTAAAGTATACATGATTTCAAAAAACAATTAGACAACTTAATAGAAGAGAGCTGTACGAAAGTCTAAAGAAAACGGCTTAGATGCTATTTTCAGCTCAAAATGTCCCTAAATCACAGATTTCCAGAAACTGAAGGGCTATAAAAATAGAAAGATCAATCTATATTTCACTGTTTCCTTTTCTTTATCCCCAAGCAACCACTGCACACTACTTCAGTAAGCAATGGGAAAATGGGCTAGATGAATGTTTGGAGTGACTCAGTGAGGTGACTATTAGGTAAAGACATTATATCTTAGCCTTTCAACATACAAATTATAAAATTTGCTATGCCATTTTATCCCGTGAGAATTCATAAATGTCTCTGCTAGGATTGCTGGAGTTTGGGGGAGGTTTGAAAAGATAGATATTATCATGGATTAGTACAGGCAATATGTTTGAAAATGGCTGTTTGTGAGGAGATGAGGTGATAAAAGATCACGCAGTAAACTGAAGGAAGGGGAAAGTGTGTTATATCCTCACACAGGTCCTGCTAAAGGAAGAGGTACCTGGACTCAGGCTCGGGTTTTTAACCCTGTCGTTGTCCCCCACAAATACCCATTTTTTTGCATGGCATGGAGAAAATGGATCTCAGAGCCCAGAGACCGAGGGCAGCTGCGGGTTTGTCAAGAAAACTTCCTAGGTGAAAATAGGATGAAATTTGTCTGCCCTCTTTTAGTCAAAAGCATAACAATTAAGGCACCCGACATGCATACATAAGTCTTCAATAACTCACCCGCAAGTACTTCCAAAGAAAGGAGAAAATAAATCAGTATGGAAACAGATTTCAATGTCAAGCATTAAAGGGATAATTATAAACAATGGTGAGGACTTTTTTAATTATGAAAAATACCATGACAGTATGCTTTTAAATTATATATAATGGAAAACAAGGTGAGTCACATAATCATACTCCTTTTGACACATAACAATCTTCATCAGCAACCTTCATCCTGCCCCCATGTCAAGACTGCATAAAGGGGGCAGGCTCCCTGAAGTGTGTGAACATGCATCTCATCTAGTGCTCTGAAAAAGCCTGATGCACTCACCCACAAGAACTGCGTCTTTTGAAACCACTTAACTTACTGCAGAACAAGTGCTGGTTAAGATAATATAAAATATTCATTGAATATCTCTTAGTATATTTAAGTAACTAGCTCATCAGACTGAAGACCACACAGATGGAATATTTATGATAAAACTTAAAATCCCTTCAGAATTTGCTGAACGTAACCTGAGAGAGCTGATGTTCGGTGCATTGCTGTTGTGATTAGTTATACCCCCTGAATTTATGTAAAGACAGCCAAAATATAATCACTGGAGCTGAAGCCAGATTATTGACTGTAGGGTTAGAGATTTTTTTGTTTGTTTGTTTGTTTTTATTGCTAGAACACAGTGTAAATTCCAATAAACATTCAAGAGACATTTACTTTAGGCTATGGCCATGAATTACTGTCCCATGCCTTAGGCTGTGATACAGAAGTACACATTTGTAATCTGACTTTGATTTTCCATTCTCTTTCCATTCTTCTGCTAGAGATAGTGTACCCCAAAAGCTCACATCTAGGAAAGGGGATTTGCCTCCACTGTTTGATTTTAAAATTCGAAATGTTGATTTGTCCAGCACAAGCTGGAAATAGAAAAGGAAGGTTATAAAAAAGAATTTTTTAAAGTGTGTCTCTTTTTCAGCTTGTCCCATAATGAGAAATTTAAGACTCCAAAGCAAATACTTATGATAAATGACCACTACTTCTTTGCACCATGCACAAGAAATCGGTGGCATGTAACAGGAAGGTGTAAGGAGCCAGATTACTTTATATGTGTCAGCAGCATTTTTATGATGCAAAACAAGCAGGATAATAGTGCTTTATTTTTCAGGATACAAGCCGACTGACAGTGGGGGAGCAAAAGCTATTTTCAGTTTTTCCCTTTCCTGATATTCCAGTATTAGAGGACTAGCATTGTGGTAGGCACATGTCCCAAGAAAAGACAGTCAATTGCATTTCGCCCCCCACCATTCTACCCGAGCAACTGAGAAGAACCAAAAATCGCTCTTACGTGCCCTTTGAAGGCACAGGTCGGTAATTTCACCCGCTTTGGATGAGGCTTCAGGTCTGGGCCACGTGCTGACAGCGGACGGGGCAGCTCCCATGCATGGCAGGGGCAGGACGATATGGTAGCCCATGCGCAGCACACATGCGACGTCACACTGCCATCTCCTTAGAAATGCTGATTACTGTGTGCTCCAAGGCAGAAACAGAGGCCAGGATCAAGAAGATGCTGTTCTGTCCTCAATGCGGTGTGCGCTGCGGCCTGGAGAAGACACGCAAAGTTGTGCCGATTTAGGGCAAATCGCGTTGCTACACAGCAATAAATGATATTTAGGCATTTTGATTGTTTTCCTTTTATTTGCTGTAGCTTCCATGCTAACAGATAGACTAAAACATTTTCCCTTATAGCAGAGGTAGCTGAGAAATAAGCAAGGATGTTAAATAACATTCCTTGTCCATATATAGAATAACGCCCTGGGAGAAAACAAAATGGAGAAAGAAAGGACAAAAAAACCCTTGCAAAATATCTCTAAAAAGATTTTTCTTTAAAGGCAGATCTTGATTTATTCAGAACTATGTCTGTGTCTGAGAAACAGTCTGAAAACTGAAAGTGGGAGAAACTGTCAATATAAGAAGAAACACTTAAACAAATGGGTGTCAGGGGGCACAAGCAGAAGCCAAGGGACTCTGGAAAATGGTGCTACTAAAAGGAAATTCCACCTGTACCTGCTGACTAGATTGTGGCTTAATCACATTGCCAGAAATTGATTGGAAACAAACATTTTTATAACACAGTATAGGTCTTACTGCTGGTAAGGGAGACACGTTCGGAGAACTGTATGGACCCAAAAGCTTGCAGGGAGTTCACAACAGGTTCATGAGCTCAGTGCTACAATTAACTGTGCGTGGTTCATCCCCAAATGTGAAAAGCTCTTAGAGGAAAAATGTGACCATCCTCAATGAACTATGATTCCCGGAGCTTGAAAAACTAAATTTAACACAGGATTTTCCTTGAAAGGGTCATATGTGTCATTGTCCTTTTTAAACTCTAAACCCTGATTTGGGATCCTTTGTTTTCTCCTCTCTTCTGGAAGCCTGTTTTGCATACATGGTCCTCACCTTCCCTTCCCCATCCTTCCCCCACCCGCTCCAAGTGCACTTTCCCCTGGGATGGTGGGATTCCAAACACAGCAATCAAACTGGCAGATGAGTCAGATTTGCTTATTGTATTGCACTCACATATGTAAAAGAAATTATGCCATTTCTGTTCTCATTATTTATTGATGTCAAGAGGTGCAATTTAAAATTCTGCTCTTTAATTTTTTTTCCATGACAGTCAGAGAGGGGTTTTTTTCTTTTTCCCCTTTTTGCCCTACAGCTTACAAAACATTCTAAACACTAAGGAATGGTAATTTCTCACCTTACAGCTATTTAGAGAACTCATTCTGGCTTAGTATTCTAACACTTATATCTGTCTTTTTAATAGGAAAAAATAAAGCTATATTCTGACCTACTGCAATCACCAAAATTACCAGGGTGCATTCCAGGGTAGAACCATATTGTCTAATGTTGGGAGCAAATTATTTAAAGCCTTTTGTGTTGGTGACAGTGTTTTTTATTTTATGTATTAAGCTGACATAATTTTTAACAGTGTCTAAATAATTTAAGATACTAAATTGTACTTTCAAAATCACTTAGAGGTTAGTCCTACCAGGAGATTTAAGCATTGCAACAGGGATTTAGCTCAGTCAGTATCTATTGACATAAAGAATCACAAAAGATAAATGTACATTTAACTTTCTTAACTGCATATTATTTGAGATATGAAGCAAGTTATGGAAAATATTATGGTTCTTAAGAGTATGAAATCTAAAAGATTGTGCCATTGATTTCAACAGGATGTAGAAAGTGCTGAGATGTGTTCTGTTTTAGAGAATGGCCAGTTTCAAAAACTTCAGAGAAAGCAGAATAACTCATTTTAGACAGACATGAAATAATCTATATCCATTCTATGTGTCCTAATCTCTTCTGTTAGGTATGACCTTAAACCCAGAAGAATGCAGTTTTAATACCTTCCAAAATGGTTGTCTGTAGTGATTTCTGAGCATTTCCATAGCCCTATAACATTCAAACCCTTTTTAGACTCCTGCTATATTCGTGGCCTTGAGGATGTCATGCGGACAACTGCAGTCACAATTACACATTAGTATTTTTAATTGGCTGATTTTTTTATTTTATTGAATGATCCTGTGTTCTTGAGTTATGCAATAGGCAACTCAAGGTCCTCTGCTATCTTCCCTATACCATTTACTATTTTTATATTTTTAGCATGTTTCTTCCTCATTTCCTTTCTGAAATTAAAAGAAAAATCCTCTTTCAGTCCCTCTAAAGTGTTTTTAAAGTCCCTTATAGGCTCCTCTTCATAATCATTTCTTTTATCTTTCACTGAACACCTTTAACTTCTGCAATATCCTTTTTGAGATGGGGAGACCCATATTGCGCAAAAAAACGTAATTTTATAGTCAAGGCCCTTCCTGCTGATTTATATAGTGGTATCATACTGTCTGTATGATTTTGAACCCCATTACTGTATTTAGGACTTTTTTAAGACAAATGAAGGTTTTCCTTGGACTATTACTTGCAATTGTGCTATCTCATTACTCACGTTCCCTTTTGATTAATGCATTTATTGCATTACCTAGGACCTCTGTATGAAGTACTGAGGTGCTGTGCTTTCAACATACTATCAGTTTAATCTCCCTCTTTGTTTTCTTTATTTTGGCTGGTATTGATCCATGATGTTACATTGTTTTTCACATCATAACTATTTAATTTCTCTAACAGGCTCCTGTATATGACCTTTCTTATATGTCTTTGCAAATCTAACTAAATTATATATACTCATTTCTCTCCTTAAAACATTTTATTGAAATGTCCAAACAGCTCAAATAAGGGAGATGCAATTTGTCTTTGCAAAGAAAAGGTATGCTATTTAAACCCTATCAAAGGACAATTTTCCAGGAGTTTTCATTCCTAAATCTGATATAAAGGAATATAAGAGTTAAGGGAGAGGGTAGAGATGTCACAGGATACAACAAGCAGCATGCATTTCAAGTACAGGCTGGCTCATGTAGCCAACAGAAAGCGCTGCTGACAAAGTCATTATAAATCTCGTCCTTCCATGGCTCTTACTCCATGCTAGTGGACATTCATATCTGAAGGAAAACATCTAACCTCTCAATTTCACGGATCAAGGAAAGGTTGATTCTTTCAAGCAACAGCTGGAGAAAGAAGCGCTTCTCTGCTCAATTGCTTGTTTTTGACTAGCTCAGGGCACGTATCAGGTGGTGAAGTCTGGGCAAACCCTCCAACGGCAGGAGAGAGCCCAGCATGAACTGACCAAAGGAGGACCTATCCAAGAGCACTCAGATGTGTAACCTCAGAGATCCGGCATGCCTTCCTGTGGAGCAGCCGAACTTCCGGTGCTGCCACACTTAGGCAGCAGATAAGCAGTTTTGATTTAAATGCTTTAAGCAGAAGTAGCCGGCTCTGTGCTCTTTGAGCTCCAGCCTGTGGGAGTAGCTTAATGGCAAATAGGAAATTTCTAGTGGAACAAGGAACCACCCTGAGGCCACCATATTTTCTTCTTTTTAGGATGCCCTCAGTACTATAAATCCAGTGACCATTTTTATAACTTGGGGTTTAGGAATATAGAAATGTGTCTGGTTTTCTTCAGAGTAGTTTGAGGAAACTCCTGTGGCTTAATAATGAGCATTATTTTTTAACAGATCTGCTAGGTTTTCATGGTTAATGAAAAATAATGTAATTTGGGAAGGAATATGACCAGAAGACCAGAAGATGCTCAGATGAGAACACCAGTGGGGCTGCCATTTTAAAGACTTTGTGTGAAATGTCTAGAAGAAGAAGAGGAAAGGACTGTCCCCTAACAGATCCATTCCACTACTTTCCTTCAGTCCTGCCTTTTCATTTGGTATGCAGTCAGCTCTGTAGTTAATAGAAATATTGCTTCAGGATTTCAGAGCAGGTAAGGCTGACATTGGAGAACAGTAGAGGAAGGAAGCACACAGGTATCCGAGACATTTTGCTTTGTGAATAATGAGGATGATGATAATAATTAATAATTACTCTGTGCCATTGGAGAAATCCACTAACTGGTAATCTCCTGTTTTAAAAGTCCTAATATTTTATTTCTGCTTATTGCTAACTATCAAGTGGAATGCTAATGGAAATGTGGACGAGTGATATTTTAATAATTATAACTGTAATCACATGAACTCTTATATAGCTAACCCTTAATTACAATAGCAGATGATGTAGAAAACTGGTTGCAATCAGCTAAGTTTTCAAAAATATAAGTTTTTGTGGGAAAATTATATTCCAGTATAGAAGCAAAGCTTCCAAACTTTGAAAAAGAAGAATAGCTACCACAGATTTCATACTGAACAAGAATGGAAATCTGTGGGATTTTGAGATGGTTGGAGTGATTGGATTAATGCAAGGGGTAGGTCAAGTAATGCATGACTGAAAGAAAAAGAAGGGAAAATTATTACATTTACAGAAGTACACAATCTACTAATCAAGTAACCAGCAAGTCTTATTGCATGATTTAAGCAGCAATAGTTAAATTAAATGGGTGTTTTTGAAAATGTTTCTCAAGTAATTTGGTCAATTGATCTCCTATTCAACTTCACGTTGGGTCAGAGCTTCAAAAGCCTGTGTATGAATAGAGATCACATATAAGGATGTGAAAGTTCCTGTCTCTTCCATACCTTTTTGTCTTGTCTTATATATCCCAATTTTGCTTTAGGATCTGTTGCATGAACCCCAAGCATCCCCAGGACTCATCTTTGCAAAGATACAGTTATCTTCACTGATATATTTAAGCACAGAATCAAAACCATTTATGTTTGCTTTTGTAATTCATTTCAGCTCATTTCAAAAACAGCTCAAATTTTGTCCTCACAGCAGGGCTGTTAAAAATTAAAGATTTTTTTTCTTGCAAAATTGCCATATACCTTGCAAGGCTCTGCTATATAAATAATACAATAAGATTTCAGGGTCTGTGTTTATTTGAGCTGCCTTGGCAACTTTCAAGTACTTGGTAGCAACTGGCTGTGTCTTGTTTCTGAAGCAGCATGGCTGGGAGTGTTTGCCAATCCTTATAACAGCCCATGGCTCATTGTATCTGATGTTATTGATTAAAGGCCATGCATTAAGCCCCATAGAGAAACAGGAAGGAAAGCAAGTCAGCAAAGAATTGAAGAATCAGAAAAACAAGTGTACCGATGACCTTGTAATTAAAATTTAAGGCATAGGACAAAAATGTCTGGATGAATGGGAATTTTGAACAGTGGCACCTTCACAAAGTAGCAATTTGTGTAAGTCACTAAAAAACATGTGCGAGGTTTTAATCTTCCTGCTCCCCTCACTCATAATGTCTCATTTTGAGGCAGCTCTTTATTTTTACCCTGAAGATCATGCTGAAATAAACTGCCAAACATCCCTTACACCTCCATGCCATCTAATTATAGCCTGTAACACTCAAGAATGCTGACAGTGCTGAGCTATTGACTCTTGACACTCTCTAAAGCACTTAATTATCTTTTCACACAAGCCCCTTTCAGACCTGTCAACTTCTTTGTATTGTTTATGAAAAAAGTTGCATATTAAGATTTCAGGACTATGCACCTGGAGTCAAAGTTGCACATATACATACATGGACCATTAAAAGGAAAGTTTGATAAATGAAAAGAGGAGAGCTTAAAAGGATTTGACTTGATGATGCTAAGACTACTCAAGTCAGTAAAGGAAGCAAGGTTTGGCCCTTTATGCAGATTCTTGGGACTAATGGAAAGAGTTTGAGTTTTCAGATGAATTTTGCCTAGATTAAAATAAAAAAAAATAACCCAACAAGTAAGTGTCTTGCATTATTTCTTATTCCCTGACACTAGGATACAGACTTGGAACTCCATCTTTTTCTAAGGAAAAATGTTTTTATAATATCCTTGGCAAAAGAGGAAAATGAAAATAAAATTTTCAAGGTATCTTGTGTTCCTCAGCACCCTACCAAGTATTACAGAAGGCAGAAGAAAGGTTGCTTTGATGAATGAAATACTTGTGATTAATATGTTCCAAATGAGCTAAGTGATTTTAAGAATACTGGAAATTTTTCTATCATCTAAACCTGTTGCAGTCACCCCTGTGTGTCATTAGGAAACACAGTGTCAAAACTGATGTCTAAACACATGTGAAACACTGATTGTCCCCATAAATTATGGCTACTTAAATTGTATTTAAACTATGAAAGCCTTCAACTACAGCTGCTCGAAGACTAGATACATGGAAGATAGATTTTGCAACACTGGTGATATTTTATAAAATTTTCAAGATTTAAACTCATGCATGTAATTTAACATGATTCTACATAAATATGTAGAACTGACGTTAAGTGTACATTGCCTTTTACAGTATGATACCTGGAAGACAATCAATATGTCATGTTTAATAAGCCATGCATTCACCAAGATAGTGAGTTAGTTAATCTAGTAGTGATGGATTCTGAGTCCAAATGTCAAATATCAGTCTAGAACACTTATTAACTATCATTTGTTCTCTTATACTGGAATAACTTTGAATAATCAGTGCTCTTATAAAAAACCAGCTACTTCATAAACGTGTTCTAAATTACAAAAAAAGCCCCCAAATCTTCTTAATTAACCCCTTTTTTGATACAAGGAGTTCTTTTGGACCATAGGCACTAATAATGAATATAAAAATGTGATCTGGGGTTTGAAAAGAAGGAAATGACATACTAGTATTTTCCTAGGTATAAACTAAAAACTGGCCTATTGGAAGTAGGACATCCTTGAGAAGCTATAGGATGGTCCCACTTACCACAAACTTACCAGCTTCTTTTCTTTATTATGAGACTTACTAATCATGCTAATTACATATGTGCAAATTATTGTCTTCTGACTAGGTGTAAAACACTTGAAAGTTGGCATCGAGAAGATTAACAGCAATAGCAGCTGCATACTTTACATGCAGGAGGTACCAGGGCAGCAAGGCTGTTCTGTGGTAGTGAAATGACTAAATGTGCGTGCACACAATAATGGGGGCAAGCTCATTAAGATTTTGGTTAAGTGACACTAAGTAGTGGGTCCTGAACAGGAACAGGAGGAGGAAATTAGCTAAAAAGCTTTTGTTTTTTGGGTTTTGTTTTTTTTTAATACCGGCTTAAATTCTGTATGTGTCAAGCCATCCTTCTATTAATTAAGTACATTTGGAAAGCAAGCTACATGAAACCAAATGGAGTTATTAGCTTCAAATACTGATTTCCAGAAAGTGGAAAACCAGCAAACCTGAAACATAAACAGAACTATTTTTAAGCCAAATCTTTATCGAAGTACTTCATGCTCCTCAATTTATATGCGCTAAAGATTAGGTAACAGACAGCTAAGGATAAAGAAAGCAATTTTATTAAGACAGCTTGATCATGCAATAAAACAGAATATGATGTCCACAGCACGAGCACTAATTACAGCTTGTGTGCTTTTACAGTTATTTTAATTGTGTTTCTATTGCATGACTAAATGGAATCACACAAACTCCTTAAAAGTTATTCCATCTCTTCTTCTTATAGCTGCCTTATTTTTGATCCTAAACTCTGAGTGAAGCTTTCTATCTTTCCAACCTACTTTTCCCTCACATTTTCTGCAATCACTTCTTAAACTGCTTTGGTGACTTGGAAGGCTGCTCCTCTTACTGCTCTAATGATTGCTCTTTTGCACTGTTTCAGAGCTTTACTCTACTGCTCCAGTGATTTTTTCCCTTTAGTGTCACTACTATGGCTTTACCTTTTGCTCCAGCAGCAGCGATTGCCTGAAACGTGTGCGGTAGCACACCACTGAACTATGAGATTTGCTTTACCTGGCTTGTCAGGCAGAGAGTGATATTTTGTCAGTCAGAGGACCTGAATTTCTGGACGTTCCGGGTCACACTGGGAGAATAACAAGTGGCAGCCTGTACAGGGCATGGATATGTGTATTATAAGGAATGGCCATGAGCACTGGTTTCTTCAAACCCTTATCTCATTCAGCTGAAACTTGTTTACTTGCTCAAGTAAACTTAGAAATTAAGAGGGAGAGAGGGGGTGGGGAAGACACTTACCAGTGTTACAAAAGGGCAGGGTTTTGTTTATAAAAGCTTCATTATAAGGTAATTATATGGTTCCTAGGGGTCCTTATAATTAAATTATAAGATATCTCTTATTTGTATTCAAGCTGACAAAAAAAGTGCTTGATTTTGTTTTATGGTTCTCCAAGTATTCACTGGGCTCCATATATCATAATTCAGTTACAAGCAAGAACCACAGAATTACATATTGCAAACATTTATTTTAGAGGGTTATACATTCTCCATAAATATTTGCTGTGGGTCAAACCCACAGCAAATGTGGTTACTTCTTTTTCTGTATTTTGAAAAGACATTTAAAATATTTTTCCTCCATAATTAAATTATCCCCTTTTTACTCTTCCATGCTCTGTAAATCCCTCTAATCCTTTTTGTAGAGTAAGCTGAAAGAGCAGTTAGTGACAATGTTCTTCCTCTTTGAGAGAGGAGCAGATTGCATTTGAGGCTATTCTGGTTCTTAGTAGCCCAAATTAGACTTCTAATTCTTTTCCTGAAAGAACAAAAGGTTCCTTTCAATGGCATTTCACATAAAATTTGTTCATTTTGTTCTTGTGGTCATTTCAAAACAAAAACTGTAAATGTAATAAATGTTCCCCAAGCATCAAAGGCCCACTAATGTATTAAAGCTATTTCACAAGGATTCTTACTATGCATTTAATAAAATGAAGGCAGAGGACACAAATTCTCATCAGTATTTCTAATGCATAAAGAAAAATATGTTCTTAGGGATGCAAATCTTATCCTGTGCTGTATGGCAGAAATGAGAAAGAGGGGGAAGAATAGAGAATAAAGAATGAAGATTGTCTACATGGTTGCATAAGTTTAAAGGCAGAATTATATTAGCACAGCAACAACAAATCATCAGCTGTAACCAACATTTTGCCTAAGATTTGAAATGTTGACTATTTCTCACTCATTTCTAAGAATAAAATAATCTGAACGTTATAGACCAACCGAATGGAAAGAAAAAGGACCACCTTGTCTTTGTATCTAACTGAGACTTAACCAAAGCCGTCACAAAGAAACATTTCTCTTCCCTGCAGTTGGCTACAAGCAGCATCTACTACATCCTACAACACATTTACTCTCACTTTCTGCTTTCTCAGTCCCTTAGTCCACAGCTGCAACCCATCTGGTGCAGGAGAAGAAACACGTTGCACTATCGTATCAGTCTTAAAGCATCTGTCTGATGTGTACATCAGGAGATGTTCAGCTTTCCCATAGAGTGGACCACATTCCACACCGGCCTTTTCTTCCTGCCTGCTATCCTTTGGTAGCCTGCTCCTACTTCAAAAAACATGTTGATAAACTGGAAAGAATTAAAAGAACTACAGAAAAGATATGAACTCAGAAATACCTGCCTTGCAGTAAGAAACTAGAGTGGCTCAACCAGGTTAACTTCACCATAAACAGAAGTGACCTGGTCAAGCTCTAAGTAAATATCAGGGAGAAAAAGTCTCTCTTTTTTTAAGTTTAGCTGCCAAAGACATAACAGGAGGTGGAAACTAGAAGTTGAAGCTACGATAGAGTTAACATTTTTACAGAGTAGGTAATTAACCAGCAGAACGTTTTGCATTCTTTGTTAGCTGACATCTTCATATCAAGCCTTGATGCCTTTTCCAAAAGACATGCCCTGGTCCAACAGGAAATTACAACCTTGAAGCAGAAACCACTTGAGAAAATTCTATAGTTTATCATCGTAGTATCTTCTGGCCTTGAAATCTATTACTTTACTTGCCATCTACTTCCCCTAACTATGTTATGTTGCTATGCTCGGGACAGCTGAACAATATATGTTTTGAAAAGATAATATTAGCAATGTATTAGACGCATTATGCATGCTCTGATATAACCATGAGGAAAAGGAAAGCAGTTAGCAGATCTCGAACAAGTACCTCGTAGAGCATAAGCTGGGTGCGCTCAGGTGTTACAATGGTCCTCATGCAGCGAGTACCGCAGTTCTGCAGCCATGGTTTGTATCGAGACTGACACTGCAGCAGGGTTTGGGGGAAACGGCAGAAGACATAGGTAGGGAGGCTCAAGGGCTGTATTTAGACCACCTCATACTCGGCATGGTTAATGCTCAGAGGCATCTGACCCTCAGCAGTACGTTGAGCATATCAAATCCACAAATAGAAAACAAATGTTATAAGAAACGTTAGGTTTCCCAAATTAGGTTCCCTTTGACCAATGACAGTGAGCACCTAGTTTCACATAAATTTAAATATGGATAATTTAAAGTACAGCTTCTTTAAAAAAAAAAAAAGAAAGAAAAGATAAAACCCTTAATATCCTTGCATGAACAATAACTCTGTATAGTTCTCTGATGTGAGTATTTTATTGCATTTCTCTTTCTTGTATAACGTTTTTCCTTTGATTCCCTTAAGCATTAAAAACAGTCCAAGAAAAACAAATAAAGACGAATACTAAGAGAAAGAAGACGAAGACCAGACTCTAAGCATGGCCTTGGTTTGCGGTTTAATGTACTTATGTAGAGGATAATTGTCTATTTCATCTGGGGTCTGTTCCTTTTATGCTATATTTAAATTAATTACATATGGAAATACTTGTACTCTGAGACACAATTGTGATTTTCCTAGAGCAAAGCTTAATAGAAAACTCAAGCCTTATTAGTGCAGACAAGGGGACAAATTATTGCAGCTTTTCCTCATTTTCTACTCTCTATATTGGCCACAAAAAAGAAACATAATTCAGTGTTGATCAGACAAAACAATCTTCAGGGAAGCTATTTGAATGCCAAGTTTCAAAAACATGCACTTGACTTATTCATGTAAATATGGTTACATGCAAAAGGACACAATCATTCAAATTTTTGTTTGTTTATACGAATGAATGTTAGCATTATTTTGTACCTTACACTGCAATTTTTTTGCTTTTCATGCCTTAAAAATGTGTTTTGTCTAGAATTTGAATCAGTACCAACCGCGGTCATTGATGAAGTTACACTAGTATTAAAATAGGACAGGACAGGACAGGACAGGACTAAACTAGACTAGAAGCACAGACAAGGAAAGCTAGAGTTTTCTGGAGAGAATCTTGTCGCAATTTCAAACAGAAGTTTGCAGAAACCCAGCTTTTCCTCTCTGTGCCTGCTTTTTGCATCAATAAAACTCCCCATAAAATACCATTTTATTTATTCTTACTCTTCAAATGAATGACAGCATTAAAAGCTATAGAAGTAGACTTCTTCTTTTATATTTCTACTCCCCAAAATTGGGAGATAGGCTTTTCCAACAAAAATGAGATGCAGGCTAGCATATGCATCAGGTTGTATATTTAATACTTAGTTTTGTGGCTGTGGTCTTTGAAGATTAGATGCAGGTTTTGAGTTTTTTTAACCTTTAGCAGGGTAGTCATGAATTCTAAAGGTGAAAAGAGAATAATCAAAAATTCTCCCTGTGCTTGAGTTGATTGGTATTTCCAGAATCAACATAATTCAAGGCAAAATATCTGGAGAGTGTCTGTTAATTACTTTTAATACATGTATGTGTTAATTCAACAGATTTTCACATTCCAAACAGAATTTATAAAAGTAGTGTGTATTAAATGTAATATATATATTTTTTACTTCCCTAGAAGCAGGACATTTTGGAAATATCCCAAGAAAGACTACCCCTAGCAAGAATTTCTCCTATGTGCAAAAGGCTAGCACTACTCTTAAACTTCATTTAGGCCTTCAAAATAGACTATAAGCAGAGAGAAGCACTGTGGCCTGCTTTGTGCAAGTAAATGTTTAAACGTGTATTTAATTTTATAACCAAACAGTATGGCTTGTAAGAGTTTAATTCTCTTTATTTTTTGACCAATAAATCAATTTTTTTTAATCAGGAAAATGAACTCACCATATTTTCTTTAGTGAGTTATGTCTTTTAATTAGGTAATGACAGCACATAGGTGTGCCCTTAACTGTGATATTAGAAGAGTGAAATGGTATACATGAAAATAGAGTTTTTGGCTTAATATGGAATAAACAAGCATTCTTAGCACAGAGATATTTGCAAAGACTGAAATTATTGGATGGTTTTACATGTAACAGTAATTTTCGAGAGGATTAAACCCACAGTATAGTACTAGCATGCAGGCAACTGAAGATCCTTGTTATGCACTGAACAGCATCTTTTCTATCAGTAGATATGTTTATGCTACTTCCAGTGAAACTCTGGTTGAAATCCTGAGATAGTATGAGAATGCTCTCTATTCTATGATTTCTTAGAATATATTGGCATGTTCTGTATCGGTAATTTTTAATAGCAATTTGTCACTTCTCCCTTGCTACAGTGTATTTCAGGAGGTTCAGTGGTTCCATATCAAAAAATAAGGTAAAAATCTCTGAAGGGCCCAGGACAACCAAGATAAAATGGTTCTAGAATCTCACCATCAGTTTAAGAGATAAAAAAGCCTCACTTTCCAAAAAAGTACCTCAAACTTTTTGTATGAATTGCATTTTGATATGAATGATATGAACTGCAATTCATATCAACTTTTTAATACCATTACCCATCAAAAGGAAGTGAAAATCTCTATACATAAATCATTTTGTAAAAAATTAGCACAAATATGCCAATTTAATACCATCTCACATTAAAATGCCTTTAAATTAAACTAGAAACACCCGTTGCCCTTAAATACTGTATTTAAGTTTAAACATTTCAGATATACACAGCTATAGACTGTGAAGCAATCCCGAATCATCACTTTCTATACAAGATGCATTTAAGAACCAAGAACTATGTTCACAGACAGCTCTTGCATTCATTAAGTATATATTGCAATTATGCCTACGTATATACAGTGCGAAATAAGGAGCTGGTTTTTAAAGCGGTGCTCTTTCAAATACTTTTCTTGTAGTATTATTTGTTAAGTTTCCACACAGATAAGAATCAGCTTTGCATTTATTCTAGTTGCATAGTTGTACATGCAAGTGCTGTGGAATAAAAGGGAAGTGCATGCTTCTTATTGGAAATTTTGAGATCCTAGTGAAAACTGCTGCAGCAAATCAGTATTATCATTAAGAAGGCATGATTCTTATTTATGGTAGTAGTAATTAATTAGTCTTTCATAATATAATATTAAAACATATACATGTGAAACCAATATAAGAAAGTTTCTTCGGCAACTTTGGGATAAACTGCCACAGTTTCACTGACCTGAACTAGTTACATTGGTTTTAGTCTTACCTGAAGAGCTGTCCATTGCTTGCCTCAAACGGTGAAAATGAAATGTTATTGCATACTGAGATGGCAATGACTTGCCGTCTCTTTATTACATGATAATCCACAACTAATGTTAGTCTTGGTTGGTGCATTGTAAAGTACGCCATTTGTACCTGAGCAATTGATTACCAACTCCTATCAAGTAAAACCCATTTTCTTCTAATATTCTCCTCATAACACCATGGCTGGTTTGCTCAACTGTGCCATCCACCCTGTTCTCCCCAAATGCTGTCACGTCTCCAGTTTCTATGGCCTTGTTCCATTGTCAACAGTCACAAACTACCTGTTGCTACTTGCTCTTCTCCATCCTTGCTCAATGGATTTATACTGCTACTATGAGAAATTCAATTCTTTGTTTCCAAGTACAAGACATGTAGTATAAATTAAATAGTTCCTGAAACTGGTCATCCATAAACAGTGTGTACAATAGGCTGACTTTTGATACATAATTTATATTCACTTATTCCAAATGACCTTTGTGACTCAATCATTCTGCCATTCATGAATTATAGAGTCATTAAAGCTTATATAAATGATATATTTCACATGCTACTGCTACGTATGGATTCAAATGGCATCATTGGATTTAAATAGCAACATCTGGATACAAATTTCAAAACTTTCATTGCTTATGAATTTCTTTAGCCATGATTTTGGCATGGACCCTACTCCCCTCCTCCCTGCCCATTCTCTCAAGCTTTTAAAAATCTAGATGCATAAACGTGTGCATGTTTAGGGTGTGCAAAAGTATAGAGGGGCACTCATATTAGTGCTAATCTACTTTTAAAGAGGAAAAAAAAACCTTTCAAACCTTTGGACTGCAATCTTTTTGTCTCCGCAGAATTTGCAATTCTGACACTAGGAATCTTGTGAGACTTCTGAAGGGTGAGAGGTTTCTGTGTTGATCTGCCCTGAGAGCCTTCGATTCTCAAGATTATGGTGCTCAAGACTTAGTACAACATATGTTTCAGCTACTAAAAAAATTCTATATTGGCCCATGTCTGACTGTTTTTTAATCCTAAAAAAACAAAGGGTTTGGAATTTTTTTCTTTGACTTCTGGCTTGTATGGGTCCATGGAAATAATAATCTATACTGCAGCAAGGGAGAGCAGAAAGTAAACACTTATAAATCCATTTGTTTGGCCGAATTACTTCCAGATTGTCTAAGAAACAGCGAAAGGACTTCTTTATATTTGTGATCCCATTTCCTGGTATTATGCACATGCGTCTAGATGGTTCCATGATGATTGCAGAAAAGGACCTTGAACAGTTTGTGCTGATTATATTATGTGAGAGAAGCAATTTATTGTAACAAGAGTCCTTCAAGGGTTGCTCTAGGTCTTGTTTTATTGATCAATATATGAATGAGCTTGATTTATATGGAGAAGGCATGTCTTTTTAAGGCTAACCCTGAAAGCCCATTCCATTGCTATCCCAAAGGCGATACACAAGGTCATGCAATTGGGTACTAAAAAATTAGTTTGCAATACAGAATACTATTTTGCTATGCATTCCACCTCTTTTTTGTTATTTTAGCTCCCAATTCTATAGAAGCAGCAGCAGCAGATGCAAAAAAGCACACACATCATTTTTGCATATGTGGCTTTAATTTATATGCCTTTAACTCTGTGGTTCCCTTTTCATTTTAAATCAGAACTGAGTAGAATATGCCAGCAAGAGGAAGATAAGATAGGTCCTTAATTGATTCTGCTTTGATCTTGGACAAAAAAAAAAAAGATGCAACTTTAAGACTGTTGGGGAAAGAGTCTTGCTTTGTAATGTCATATAACTAGCGCAAAAGCTGGAAAGGCATCCATCCACTCGGCCTTTGTGAACCTGTGTGAGGAACAAGTCCCAGGTACATTTTAAAAAACCTGTGGGAAAGCAAGAACACTGAAGGAGGAAATCTTAGGCAAATCTATGCTTTTAGGGGTTTGAGAGCTTTTTTGTGAGATTTGGCCTTGCCTTTAAAAGAACATGGGAAAACATTCTATTCTTTCTAGACACTTTCAGCAGGACTTCAGTGTCTTTCTAGACACTTTTCGTAAGTGGGAAAATCCTCTTCCTCTGGCTTCTACTCTTTAAGAAAATAAAGGGTAGAAGTAAGCATTAGATAGCAACTCTCCATAAGCCACCATTGAGCCTTGGACAACTCCAACAAGAGAAATTAAGCCCTTAAAAGAAGGAAAAACACTCAAGGAGCATATTTAAACTTCTGTGTATCCAGGGTGACCTTACAGGCATTTCTTCACTGTAACATAAAGTTACTATCTCAGTTTCTTTTGGCAGGTGAAAAGTGTTTTACTGCACCTGCCAAAAAAGTTCCACCACTTCTGGGACTTCAGAGAGACAGAAGTATATAATACACTATGCTAAATCTATAACTGAGTAAAATCCAATTAGAAAATGACTTTACTCCAAACTTTCTGCCAAATTATGGTGTTATCTCATTTAAAAGTTGTGTGAGAAATGGTTTTCTAGTGCAGCTACACCATAAAACAGTTGTGAAGAAGGTAGAATTGCTGGAAGTTTTGCGGACTTACTTAAGCATTTACATGTCACATTGGACACTGTATATGTATAATATCCTTCACAAGAGACAGACGTGTTAGGGATAATTTTAGGACTGCTATTTCTAAGCATGTGCCATAACTACAAGAAAATTTTTTCAATGGAAAGAAACCCAAAAGGCTCTTTAAGCCAAATTTATTTACACGGAGAACGTGCCCTCTTTGTTTAAAACAAGTGATTATACTTGATAAATAGCATGGACTAAGCAGACGCACATAGTAGTTAGCTCAATCCGGTACATTCAAAGGCACACTCCTTTGATCCCACTTAGGCTTTTGATAAAAAGAAAAGCATATCTGAAAAATCAAATACAAAGGCCAGTTTGGTTTCTAACTTTCTAGAATCCTATTCTACCAGGAGGAAATGGGTGATCACTGCTATCACTCTGCACCTGAGAGGAGAAATTCCTGGCACTGCCACCTGTTTGCGTTTCAGCCTAAAGTTACATACATATTTTTTGTGCAAGTATTGCTATGCCTTCGGGTGGGAGGTAATGCAAGTGACAAAACAGAGATTAGATTCAAAAGGGTAAAATTCCCTATGATCATTTCTTTCTTAGGAGAAGGTGGTCTAAGGAAGTGTATGAACTCTCTTAGAAAGAGGAAAGGTAGGAGAATCATGACTACACAGAGCTGCTGTGTAGAAACAGCTACAAATGACCCAGCGCACAAGGAAAGCAAACCTTGTTTTTAAGAGAGAACAAAAAAACTGAGCTGGTTCAAATTACAGAACAAATCATGCAGGTATGATAACTTGCTACTCAACTTGATCTTGGCAAATCTTATTCTTTCTGCTAACAGCTCGCTGCCAACTTCCTTATTTATCATCAAGTGCCCTGATTTGAAAAGCCATTTAGAAGTAGCTAGTTAGGCCTGCCATGAAGTGGTCACTCAAGACTGTCATGAATGAGGAGCAATCAGCTCAGAGGAAACACTGGGACAGCGTGGATGTTGTATGTATGTGAATATGAATGAGCTTTTGCTAACTATAGGGATCTAGGCTGTGATTCTATAGATGAGAGAAAAACAGAGCTTTTTAAATGCTTATTCAATGAAAATATTTCATCTCTTATTTTAAACTGTGAGAGCCTCTCAAAGACCACTGATGAATGCTGGCAACAGGCAGAGTGAAAAACCCAGCAAGTAACTTTAATTAAGCCTTCCATCAGCTTGAAACTGTGACAAGCTTAGGGACCTTCTTCCATGTTTAATATTTTATCATTTTTCAAACAGATAAATAAGATTATATCATAAATACATATAATAGAAATTACATAATAAACAATGTATGAGGACTTGCTTACTAAGTGGGATTTTCCCATTGCTCAGAGCTTTGTTTATCAGGCTTCACACTGTCATGTTGGATAAGCCAATTAATTTCAGCACAATGTTTGTAAACCCCCTTCCTGCAATCATCGTCTTGAGATGCCATTTAAAAATAAGACGGCACGGACATTTCTGTCTTACAAAGTTTCCCTAAGATTCTTTCTCAGCAAACCTTCAGGAATTTCTATTAATCCAGTCAAAGCCTCGCTCACGGTATTCGGGTGTTGTGGCTGGACCTACAGCCCACCCTAGAGCAGCCATGACTGTAAATGGCTTCTTATTCAGGAGATTCAATAAACATCCACGTACTTGCAGCCAGACTCCCTAGATCACCGGGAACCCCTGAGCAGGTTAACCGAACTGTTCCTCCACCCCACCGCCACCGAATCCCTTGTACTTGGAAGTGTCTACAACAACCATTGCGTTTAGGGCAGTGCATCATCCACCAAATGTTCGTCTGGTCAGGCAAGTAAATGGAGCTACACTCTAGGATTCGCATGAAGTAAATAAATTTACTTACATATGTATATTTAATAGTTTATGATTGGTGAATAAATGCTGCAGCTGTATCCAGTGAATCAGCCTTTCATCAATACACTGCTTTTATACTTGTTTCTCCTTGACTTCAAAAAATCATTCCTGAGATACACCAGTTTGTTCCAGAAGAAAATTAGCATTTATCTTAAGCATAAGGATCAGTTTCAATGGAACAGTTAATGCTAGAAAGAGTAAAAATGTTTTTTATATTGTCTAAGTACAGATTCAACTATTCCAATTTACATCAGTTCAAAGTTCTGGCTGCAGCTGATGTTTAATGACAGCATTGCCTTCACGATTTTATTGATTTCACTATGAAGACTGACAACAGCAATCCTCATGTGGCTAAAACAGAATTTATCTTGGAAGACGATTTGTATGGTCTAATTGTTTTCACATAATTAACTAGACTATATGAAAATCTGCAGCAAAGACTACATGAAGATCACAGTCCTAGCTTTGAGATAAGACTAGAAAACTGGTTTTTAATAATAAATAGAAATTATTCTGAGAAAATACAGTTTTTCCCAATGGTTTTTGACTTTAAGAAGTAATAAATTTACTTTCATTAGTTCTCTAATTCTATAATGGAAAGTCCAAAATAATGTAAGAAATGCTGAGAACATAGGAATAATTGTCTGAAAGAAAATACATGTCTCAGTTAACTCTGATAGCTTAAGTTTCACATTTCTAGACTAATGTCTGATCTGTGGCCAGGCTAAGCAGACCTGAAGAAATAAAGAGTTTTTCAACAATGGAAGCACAATGCTTAGAAACTGCCCATCATCAGAAGAATAAGTTTAGAAAATCTGGATTCCCCTAACTGATTTTGAATCAATTAAAAGCCTGCCTGAAGCATGCACCTGAGGCAGTAGGTTTCGAAGAGCAAAAAAAGATACAGAAGAAAAGCAATTCTCTTTTGCCATGACAAGCAAAGCTGTATGGTCCTTACTTCTCTCAACAGACCATGTGGAGGAAAAAGTGAGTAAATGACAACACTTCATTTTCAGGTCTGGACAGAGCTTCCACTGATTTCAGATAACAAATAACCTTTTCATGAAAAGTTACACCCTTCTCTTGATTTCTATTAAACATCCATCTCTATTCTTTCATTGCTGTGTCTATACATGAGAACTAATATGTACCCATCTCTACGAGAAAGGATTCTTTAACAGTTTCCTAAAAAAGTTTTCTGTATGCCAAATTGCCATTAAATGAGTTACTAAGTTGTTGTGGTTAAAGATGTTCTTAATCTGCTGCCTTTGCTTTGATCCTGGACTTTGGTGTTTTACACGATAAAGAATAAAACCCTAAAGAAAGTAGCATCAATGATGGAAAAGTGGTAAACCAGAGTTGCTGTAAGTGCTTGGATTGCTTCCTTGATATGAATCAAGGGATTTTCACTGGGCAAATTCTTCAAGTAAGATACAATACCCAGAATGGCTGTGTGGGTCCTGTAGAAACATGCGCTTTACCTTACTGGTTCAACACACTGGGCTGGATAAAATACTGGCTAAGTTTTTAGCTTTCCTTTCAGTTTAAGACTCCAACTCTCCCATAATTAGACTTAATATAAAATTATGCAGAGTAGTCTCGACGTCACATCATGGCTGTTAATTTCAATTTGCTTATCTAAATACTTTGAATGTTTTGATTTATTGATTCAATTTTTAATGGTGGCTTTTCATTCTGTAGTTAGTTTAAACCTGTATTTGTTTATCTACTTGCTTTTTAATAAATGCATAGAAAACACACACACTGGCTTACTCCACCAAATTGCAGCATGGGTTATGAACTCTGAAGCTACAAGTTCACTCAGATATTTATATTCCTCTTGGTCCTGTTTCTGAATTAATATCCAAGTGAAACTATAGCTAATTTAAGGAAACCTCAGGGATAGCACTGCTGAATGATCGCATTTACCTGCCTTAACCAGTAGAAAAAGCTGTTAAATTTTTCAGTCACTCATATCAGCTTTGGGCAACCCGAGATGACTTCTCATCCTAGAGAAAGATGTGTGAAATTAGATTTATACCTGTAGACCTTAAGTCTACTTTCACAGTACTGCAATGAATCCTTCTGGTGGTCTGACTATTGAACTTAGCATAGCTTTATGACAAAACACAATTTTTTTATTTAGTCAGATTTGCTTCGAGCCTTAGCTATTTGTGGGAAACACTGTGCTTTCAGAGCTACTGGTGGGTCCACTTGGCTGTTTCTCATCTCAGCATACCAGCTACCTTTGACACCAGAAGGGAGTGAAGGATTTGCAAATGTTTAGAAGTATTTAGAGAGTCTTATGTCAAACATGACAGTCCCAGTACTTCCAAACTTTATGCTTTTCTTCCCAAAGCTCCAGCCGCCTAGCTATTTGTGCTTGGGAAGGGGAACAGTGACCCCGAGTCCCGTCCGCAGCTGCTGCCTCTGACACACTCCAGCTCGGGGTGGCAAGAGCCGCTGCCGCCTTTGCAGAGCTGGCCCAGCTTCAGCCCTGGCCTCCGGCCAGCTCTGTTAGAGAGAGGGGTCTTTGATTTTAAATCCTGTCAGCAAATGTTGCCTCTGGCACATTTTGACTCTGGGCGATTGGATTACAGAGCAAGGCCTAGCTCCAGCCTTCACTGCCATGCCATTCATTTAGACTGAATCTGGGGTGGGAGGACAGGAAAGAACCTCATAAAATCTCATGTCCTTGGAAGTTATTTCTTCCCTTCTTTCTTCCTTTTATTCATGGAATCAAGAAGACAAAAGAAAATTAAAAAAAGGAAGGTAATTAAAAGGAAGATAAAAGGGAACAGCAGAATTTCTGAGCATTTCAGTAAGTTCTGAGGCTAGGATAGAGCAAAGGCCCCAAATGTGATCAGAGGTATTAAAGAATTACTGGCCACAGCTGTAGGTAGCCAAAGCTTTGGCTTTTTCCCTTTGCCATCTGCTCCCGGTCCAGGGGAAGGCTGGCCGTTCCTCTGCCATGCTGGGGGGGGGGGGGGAGGAAGGTCGTGTTGCAAAGCTCTACCTGCAGGGTCTTCCTCGAAATGGCCATCGCTTCTGCTAAGCAAAGTCCTTCAGTACCCTGGCTGATGGCAACACTGAGGCAGGCGCTGCCAAACATCTTTGGCCACAGCTTTGGACAAGCTGTGTTTTGGCTAGCATTTCCTCTTTTTTAATGTTGCTTTGTCCATTTTGAGAACTGACAGAAAAGTGCTTAAAAACAGACAAGTCTGAGAAGAAGCGATGACATGCAACCTGCTGCCACTCAACCTGAAATGATGCTGGGAGGGAGATAATCTGCATCTTGATTATCTGGAGCCATCAGAAGGAACCAAAACCTGCCAGCTTTATTAATGGTGGCAACAACTGCTGCATCCTCAGATGATCTCTAAGAAAAGCCTATCCAGATAGGAAGGCAAATATCATGACTCAAGGATTAAAGAATTAAGATATTTGTTGTACATATGCATTTTACCATGTCTAAGAGTTAATGCTGGAGCTGTTAAGTAGAGGATATCTTCAGGATACCCTTCAGAGCAGAGGTGGCAAGACAGCATCCTTTTTAATTCAGTTTGAGTATTTATGCATAAAGCAGGGGAAAAGTCTGCCAGATTTTTAATAGAGTCCAGCTACTCTCCACTCCTAAGCAAACGCCTTTCTACAAGCTCAGAATTTCCCGAAAAGCTTCCAACTTGGAAGCATATTAAAGGGTTGGGAGGTGATGCTTCTGATATTAGGAAATCTCCTACAGACCTAAGCATTAAGATGAATCATGTTAGGTATTTACAGACTGAGAGAATTACTAAAGCGATTTCCTTTTTACAAAGTATGTATCTTAAAAGATTACCTGTGTTGTATCCAGTGTGAAACCATAGATTTGTACATTTTCTTACAAATCTTCCTAAACTTTTGCCTCTTCAGTTTTATAAACATAATAAAAATAAGCATTTAAACATAGATTGTGCATACTAACGACATTAACAAGGGGTTTCTATTTTTGTCTTCTCCTTAATAAGGATCTCTATCAACTCATTAGCATCGCTCAGGATACAGGAACCAACTCTTTTAATAAAATGCCTGAGTTGTTCATTTTTTACTTCTTAATTTTTTATTTCTGTTGCTTTTCAAGATCAGATTTCATGTGACCAAGCTAAGATGTGATTAAACTAACAAGTATTCCAGCAAAAAGGTATGGTACTTTCACACTTGCACCTATGACATTTGAGGAAGACTGTGTGATCAGAATCTTGTGAAAACAGTGATGTTAGTTTAATTCTGTACAATTCCTTATTCTCAATATTGCCTTTGCTATGGAAATTCAAAGCACTTGTCCACTTTTAGGTTTATTTATATATATTTAATTTTCATAATTATTCCTTTGAGAGTTAGGTCTTGAATGGTAACACCCAATATCCTATCAATTCCATTTGTTTCCACCTTTTTTTTCCTCTTTTCAGAACTATTCTTTGGCATTAAATGCTGTTGCATTCTTTACTATGAAATTACCCAGACTGTTAACACAAAAATTAGGGTGTGTGCAAGCCCACCATGATGCAAAGCAAAGGTATAATCCAAGTATAAAAAAATGCTTTCTTTTTTGACAGATATTAAAACCCCAGTCCCTTCACTGTTGTCCAAAGACTACAATGAAAAGCGTTTATAAAGAGCTATTGAGCCTAACAAATTGTGAAGACTGACAATACACTAGGATCTGAGTTCGCGATAAATATCTGTCCTCCTCCATCCCAATTATATCAAAAAGCTTTCCTGTCTCCTCACACTTTTCCACCCTTGCGTGTGCATACATTCATACACCCAGACTGCTTTTGTTGCAACAATATACAGATCCAGAACAGAGTGGGTAGCCACCAAAGGTTACAGGAACAAGAGCTACAGGATGGCCGTATAGGCTCGGATCAAAGCTCCACCCAGCCCAGCAGCCAGTCTCTGCTCGCAGCCTGCAGGACATACTCAGGGAAGAGTATCTTCAGGGGATCAGATGGTTATGGCTTACAGACTTCCTGGCTGCTATGTTTACTAGCTATGTTGGACTTACACCATGAATTTCTCTAATCTTTTTTGATAAATAGGTATACTTTTAGCCTCTATCAGAATCTGGGGTGATGAACTGCACAGAATATTCCTTATCTCCGTGATTTTAATTATTATTTGATTAAATCTTCTTAATTCAAATTTTTCAAAATTTATTTTTGTTAATTACAGTGGATTGAAATGTTTCACGTTTTCTTTTTCTTCACTATCTTGTCATAAAACTAGTCCCCTGTCCCAACCCCATAAGCTCATTATTATATGGTACAAATTTCCTGGACAAAGGAAAAAACAGATACAACATGTGGACTCAAAGGCAAGTGGACCCAACAGTTTTCTTTTTCAGCAATATCAGGACTTTACCTTTGCCTTATCCCTGCTGAATCCATCCTTAGTATATTACTGAGCAATAAATCATGTCATCTGAAGTACTGGACTAGTATCTCATTCTAAACTATACTGATATTTTTCAACAAAAAAGTGGCATTGGAACTTCCCAAACTGTTGCGCTTACTTTGATTTCTTTCTACCAAGAAGTACAGTGTCATCACAGTGTCTCAAGAAGAAATGATAACGCTCAGCTATCTAGAGTTACAGTAGCTACTGCTTGAACTAACACTGGACTAAGATTAGCTAAAGATTCAAAAGTGGGGCAGACAGGATTGCAGATCTAAGCCTTCCGAAGTCATGAGTCTCAAGCTAAAGTCTCTAATATATATTTAGCAATGCAATACGAGTCATAATTAAGCCTTTCTGAAGTGACATAGGGGAAAGGATACTCCAAACCATGTATTTAACAAACAGATTTGAGTAGCTTTTCCCTTTCTCACCGAGTTGTGAAAAACTATGAAAGCTAATGAATATGGTTCTCTTTTTATAGCTGTATTTTGTTTGGAAACTTTGCAGGAAATGTAAAAAGAAAACCCACACCTTTAAAGCTGCAGAAGTTAATAAGATGTATAAAAATCTGTTATTTACTTATTACTTCTTAGCAATATCTTCAGAGACCTTTCAGACTACTGAATTATTAATTGCATAGGAACTGCAAAGAACCCATTTTATTATTCATTCGAAAGTCCGCAACAGCTCCTACTAAGACATTTCAGCTTATTGGGTCAAGGCTTATACTGAGAATCTTTACCTTATGGATCACTGATCTGGCAGACCATAGTAGTTTCAGCCTGACAGGTCAAAGTCAATGTATTACGTCCCTATACCCACCTCTAGGAAAAAACACCACCACTATGCCCAGGCACAGAAACAGTGATTTTATCTGGCCACTTCCTTTGACTGTTTAAGCCACATTTCATCCTAGAGTTATATTTTCTCAGTTCATTACAAAAGGGCTCTGCAGTAGGATACTTTACAAAAAGAAAAAGTCAAATATGTCATTGCTATAATTAATGCCAATACAAGGACAATGATCTATTTATAAGAGCAAAGCCAAACAAATATGTTGCTTTTAAAACAATAGATACAAGACTCCTCTCACCTAAATCCATACAAAGTAGTCTTGTCTATTTTGGTGGTTGCTGTTAGAGGTAAAGCAAATGTGATTTGGTCTTATGAATTACTTGGAGATAAACAGTTTAACAGTCAAGGAACGCATTTCCCACCCTCCACCATAAACAGTTGTTATTGCCATTTCCTAAGCATGACACTAATACAGCCCTTCTAGGATCAGGGCAAGTGTTTACCCACATCCCTCAACGATGTGATAAGGGAGCAGTTACCTAACGCAGTTACCAGATATGAGACCTTTGCATAGCTTTCTCCTCCCTTTTTCTTGCAATGTCACAAATTACCAGGTGAGAGACATAATTTTTAGAGAACCTCTGATCCTTTCTGTCAGCCGTATCTAGCTAGCAGAGATTCATCTTTGCAGAGCGTAGCCTTGTTCCTCAGTCCTGCAAATATCAGGACAGCTTTCGGCCCCTCGTTAAACATTTTACAAATGAACTGGCCTAGAAAACATGCATGCATACCCATTATATATATGCCCTCCAAGCACCAATATGTATATAGCCGCATCCTCTGTGAATTCTGGTGTTTTGTATTTGAGAAATGATGCCTGTATTTCCTTCTAATTTCCCTACCTGCACAAGATCATTCCTCAATACCAGCACATATTTAAAGAAAAAAAAATTAAGCGGCATCATAAATCATTCAGCAAACACCTCAACTCTATTCATAGCCATACATATGTTGCCAGTGATACAGATAAATATAGAGTCATAGAAATATACACACAGACTTTGAGAAAATATGCCTCTAGACAGAAACATATTGTGCATATGCAAATAACTGTCTGGCACTGAAGCTTTGCCCTTTAGCATTCACTTAACTGTATCTCTTTTCTACCCCTGCTCCCTCCCATTTTTCCATCTGTTTATTTTTTTTCAAACCTTCACTTAAGAATACGGTATAACCTCTCAAAAATCAAGAAATATGGTCCTGCAAATATAACTGCCAGGTGTAACATACGATATTTCTTGTGGGAGGGAAAAAAAAAAAGATATAAAGGAAGCTACATTCAAATTTTCTTACAAAGGTTACAGGAAATAGGTTTTATCCATTTTGTCTGAACGATGTTCATTCCTGGTTAGATTTCAGGACTGGTTGCTATACTTTAAAGAAATCGTATAATCCAGGCCTCGCCATCAACTTTCTTAATTTATTTCCCTGAAATGACAGGCCTGGCAAAGGCAGGCTAGCCTCTCAGATGTCTGGATTACACTGTAGCTATGGAAACAGGTGTTAAAGTTTCAAGTTACACTGATATTCTGCACATCACGTTCTATCCTGACGACATTATTTTACATGCTGACCAATACAATGGCATCAATCTTCCCGATTTATCGGACACCATCATGCAAGAGGCTCTCCATGATGAACTTTGAGAGCTTTCCCTAGATTCCCCATTCTGCGTATTTCTGTGCACATATGTGCTAAAACATGTATATATGAGAACAGTACCTGCCGTCACACGCTTATCAAAGTCTCCCGGTCAAGGCAGACAGGAGCCAGAAGTTGATTTGCAAGAGCTTTTCTGGTTTAGGAAGCCTTCACTTGGTTTCTTTGTCAAAGTAAACTGGTTCACTGTCGCAGGGGGTGCCAGCTCGGGGGCTGAGGCATTGCAGTCCTTTCCTCAGTATGAATGAGGCTATAAAAGAAAAAAAAGAAAAGGTGGGCAGGAAAAAAAAAACAAATAAATGCCTGGTGCTGTGGTACAGAAGTGCCTGCTCTCACAGTGACCCCCCTCTCCCTGCCTCCCTCCTCGGCTTTTGCAGCGCTGGTGCCCGGGACTGAGCAGGCGGCCTCCCATCATCCTGCATCAAATTCAACTCAAAAAGTGGCATCCTGCACTGCTCCTCTCCCTCAGCACAAATTGTAAGAGCAACAAATAGTTTCTGTATAATTTTGCGTGTCTGGAAGAACAGCTGCACAAGTTAAAAGTTTGCAAAGAAACACCGACAGTCTCCCCCTGTCCTGATCTATCTCATCTTTTACTTTGATCCCTCCTATGTTGTCATTCATCTTTTCCCTCACAGTCATGTGGTTTTGGTGAGAGGCTGATGCTGCCCATCCGTAAGGGCGTTTGTTCTCCGAACAGCTCTGCACCCGCTTCCTCCTTCCCTCCTGGACCCGCCTCCGCTGCCCTCGAGGCCTTTATTCTTCCCTGTTCTTTATTACCTTCTTGGTATCTCTTCTTTCTAGCAACACAAACAGTGATGAAGCCAGATTTGGCACTGGACACTACCCTTCCTCCTCAAGGTTTTGTTGACTGAAAATTGGTTTTCTGATTGTTCAAGGGTTTTTTTCCAGCTAAGAGTGGGGAAGCCTCCTTAAAAACTATGAATATTTTTTAAATTATGATGAAACAATGATGGCCCTGAAGGATTTGAGAAACGTGAAGCTTTTGCTATACAATTATAAAGTTCTGTTGGTCCAACTGAAATAAAGCGTATCAGACACAAGGTACCCAAACAGGTCAACAACATTATCAGTGACGTCATGAGCTTCAGACTGAAATCCCCTAACCAAAAAAAAGCAAACTGAATACACTGCCTGTACAGGTGTGAACTGCCATACGACTTTATGTCTCTTCCGAGACTTTACGTTGTTTTTGAGCAACCCCCCTCCGAAACAGCTGAGCTATCTATTTTATATAAACACAAATGCAAATAAAATAGAGGTAGGTGTTTGCAAGGTGGATGTCTCTTCACAAAAAAGTGAAATAAGACCAGACTTTGATATATGGAATAGCGTGACTATTACCTGAAAATATTTCCAGGTATTTGTGATCTTGAACTGATTTCGGGGTAGAGGGAAAAGTCTCTGCACACCAACAGAGGACTTCTGAGTCATTTAGTTCTTTGAATAAAATGTTTTATAGACGAAAAGCAGAAAGGATTGCTTCAAAGATGTTGAAATGCATGTGCTGAGAAGTCAAAGTTAAGGTGAGGATATGCGTTGTCTTTATCCCTGTAATTTCAAGAAGGATAGCATATCAGTTAAAAGCAGAAAGAGAGAAAATGAACTTGATGCATCTTGCCCGTGTAGGCGACTCCATACAAGCAAATTAAGGACATGATGCTTGAATATCAGTAGTGTTGATATCATGAGTCACATTTGCCCTGGTAGATGAAAGACATTTGGAAGCCTTCCTTGTTTCACCTCCCTTTCAAAATCACTCTAGTTTTTTCACTAACTGGGACGTGCACCTTAGTGTAACAGAAACAATATGCAAGGCTTTGTTATTGCATTAACTAAAAATGAGCTAGTGAAACACAAGTTTTCAACAGTCACAGCCTTGTCTGATGACATCTGTGAACTCTCTGGGCTAATGATATTGTTTTTTCTCAGCTATTCAAATTTTAAAAAAGCATTACCCACATGACAGAGCAGGGTCTGCTTTGACAGATCACAGCAGGATCGTGCATTTAAAGGCTAGTTCAGTTTGGAGATTTTTTTTCTGCCTCCAAGGTCTTAAGAGCTGATATTTCAAAGATTTCTGTGTGCAGCCAAAAGATCTTAGATCCACTGCCTCTATGGCAACTGAAGTCTTAAAGAGCATTCATTTGTTCTAGACATAATCCATCTGAATGGCACTTTTTGCATTATTATATCAAATCAGGCCCTTCCCCAAGGAAAACCTGATTCTGTTACGTCCAGTCAAAATAACTATACCACATGACACATGGTTTGCTCCAATAATCCCCATTAATCAGCCTGCATTGGTTTCAGGCGCAGGTCCCAGAGGCTAATGAATGGATCATTAAATCTACTGTGCAATCAATCCCCCAGAGTCTGCCCATTCTTTGCCACATCACTTGTTTAGGGAAGCGTTCTGCTTAATGGCAAAGGTAGAAATGATAAG